>NW_025541508.1:180000-181839 GCF_017591435.1 Portunus trituberculatus | reverse complement strand
TATAAAAGTCAAAAATAGCTACATCAGTCATTTTAAATCCACAACACACCTATTTCACCAGTACTCATGAAGATTTACGTGTACCTGCACATAACCTAACAGTCTTTCAACATTCTCTTGCTTACCTCGCTCCTAAAATCTGAAACTCTATCCCTCTTAATTCAAAAATTATACCTTCACTACATTCCTTTAAGAAGCAACTTAAAAAGAAGATATAATTGCCAATTATTAATGTGTCCATGTTTCTAACACCATGATATGTCCTCATTCTCGCCCACTATTTTTCATAACTCATCATTATCTTTATCTTTTTATTTATTTATTCATTTATCTATTTATTATTATTATTATTATTATTATTATTATTATTATTATTATTATTATTATTATTATATTATTATTATTATTATTATTATTATTATTATTATTATTATTATTATTATTATTATTATTATTATTATTATTATTATTATTATTATTATTATTATTATTATTATTATTATTATTATTATTATTATTATCATTATAATTATTATTATCATTATTATTATCATTATTATTATTATTATTATTATTATTATTATTATTATTATTATTATTATTATTATTATTATTATTATTATTATTATTATTATTATTATTATTATTATTGTTGTTGTGTGTGTGTGTGTGTGAGGTATGCCACAATCGAGTGGCGTGGGCCTTAACTGCCTTTGTGGCGGCCCACAAATTATTATTGTTATTATTATTATTATTGTTCCTATCATAACTATAAAGTTATTAACCTGATTGCCTTAATATTAGAAGAGCCATCTGAGTTAGTAAATATTAGTTATTTGCCACTGTATGCACATATAGCATATATTGTCTGCACTATAATTCCTTTACTGCCCAAAAAGCTTGTAGCTTCTAATGGGCTCCCTGTACTTATATATTCTCACTTATAAATGATTGTATTTATTCAAGGGATAATAAAATGTCTAAATGTTTAAATGTTTAAATGTATAATTTTTCTCTTCTTCAATTCCTCTGTTTTGATTGTTACTCCCATTACTTCGACTTTGTCCTCTCCATATTGCACATCCTCCACACATACATTATCACGAACCATTGTCAGCACTCCTCCTCCCCTTTATCCTTCCTGTCTCTCCTCCAGGTATTATATCCCTCCTCTCTAAAGTTAACATGCATCTCTTCTCTTAGTTTTGTTTCAACGATGCACATTACATCCGGCTTTTCTCTTTCAAATAATCCCTAACCTCCAACATGCTTGATAACAACCCATCTATAAAAGTATAAGTCACTCTTAATTTCCTGCCTCCTCCACGACCTCCTCTTTCTTCTGTAGGTACCACTTCTTTAGTCTCATATCCAGAACCCTCCAGTAAAAAATGTTTCTTCTCTATCTCTGTCCTTTTCTCGTTTCTTTCCTTAGCTTCACTTCTTAGCACCTTCTCCTTTTCACTCTCCTCTAGGTTCATATCTTTTTTTATCCATATATCCTTGTGTTCAGTATCATCGGCCAGCTTCCCTTTCCTAGCTATAATTTCATCTACTGCCACTTGGGATCTCATTCTCACTTTCATTGGTCTCCTACCCCCTTCACTGTATCCTCCTAGCCTGATCACTTCCTCCATTTCCTGGTCTAGTTCCTGTGTGCTGTCTTGTACTTGTTTGATAACAGTTTTGTCCAATTCTCTCTCTTCACGTTTTCTCGTGAATTTATTTGGATTTTTCTTTTCTTCATCCCAAAATCACGAAGCTTTTTTCTTGTCCACTGTATCCCGCACCAGGTCTTCTTTTTCTCTAATGACTTCAATTACAGCGATTTTCGTGTTT
>NW_025541508.1:162500-175000 GCF_017591435.1 Portunus trituberculatus | reverse complement strand
AGGAAGAGGGAAGGAAAGTGAAGGAAACGAGGGAGGGTGAGTGATTGGGGAGCGGAAGGAAAAGAGAGAGATGAGGAAAGGAAGGAGAGAAAGAGAGAAAAGAGAGGAGAGAGGTGGAGGAAAGAAGGAGGGTGATTGGAGAAGGAAAGAGAGGAGGGAGAAGGTGAAGGAGAGAAAGAAGAGTGGGTGGAAGGAAAGGAGAAAGAGAGAGGAGAGAGGGTGAAGAAAAGGAGAAGAATGGGTGACTGGGAAAGAAGAGGAAGAAGAGGAGAGAGGATGAAGGAAAGAGGAGAGTTTGTGATTTGGAAAGGAGAGGAAGGAAGGAAGGAAGGAAGGAAGCAATGATGGTGACTGTGGGAGGAAGAAAGGAAGGAGAAAAGGTGGAGGAAAGAAAAGAGGAAGGTGGGTGACTGAAGAAGGAAAGAGGAAGAAGAGAGAGGAGAGAGGAGGAAAGGAGGAGAGAAGGTGAAGGAAAGAAGGAGGGTGAGTGATTGGAGAGAGGAGAGGAGGGAAAGAGAGCAGAGAGGGTGGAGGAAAGGAGAACGAGGAAGAGATGAAAGGAAAGGAGGAGGTTGAGTGACTGAGGAAGGAAGGAAGAGAAGGAGGAGAAAGGAAGAAGGAATTGTAAGAAAGATGAGAGTAAGTAAGAAAATAAATAAATGTTTGCAAAGTTGTCAATGGAAATGAATCAGGAAATGTGAAAGTTTGTACAGGAAATAATAGAAAAGAATGAAAATGTACAGTGTCATTAATGCAGGTTGTTTCCGTCCTTCCTTTAATGCTACACTGTAAGAAAACAATCAACAAAATACATTCAGTCACATTTCACTCTCCTTACCACAAATTAAGTCAATATTTAGTTCACTACTCAAGTTTAATCATTCAAAGTTCATTTCTTCTTAGTATATCAGTTGTTTTGATCTTTCTTTATCATAAAACCAAACTCTAAGAAAAAATAAACAAACTACATTTGCTGATTTTATTTAATTAACTCTCTTTATCACACAAGTCAATATTTACTTCACTACTCAAATCTAATCATCCTAAGTTCATTTTTTCTTAGTTTATCAGTTATTTTGATCTTTCTTTATTGTAAAACTAAACTCAAGGAAAACAATAAGCAAAAAAGTAATAAAATCTATCACAAGAGTCTATATTTACTTCACACCTCAAATTTAATCATTCAAGTTCATTTCATCCTATTTCGTCAGATATTTTGATCTTTGTCTATCATAAAAACCAAACTCTAAGAAAACAATAAACAAACTCCATTCACTGATCTTATTTCATTAACTCTCTTTATCACTTACGCCAATATTTACTTCACACCTCAAATTTAATCATCCTAAGTTCATTTCTTCTTAGTTTATCAGTTGTTTTGATCTTTCTCTATCATAAAACCAAACGATAAGAAATAATAAACAAAATACTGTACATTCACTTATATTTGACTCTCCTTAGCACAAATTAAGTCAATATTTAGTTCATTACTCAAATCTAACCATTTTGAGTCCATGTGTTCTTAGTTTATCGGTTATTTTGATCTTTCTCTATCATAAGACCTGTTACAAATTGTCAATATTTTCCAGTTTTAGGTTCATTTCTTGCTAATTCATCAGTTATTTTGGGTTCCTGTGTCACAAAACTTGTTGCAAATTGGTTAGTACATATTCAAATACCACATATATTTATTAGTACACATCTCGGGAGCCTCAAAACACACACACTCTCTCTCTCTCTCTCTCTCTCTCTCTCTCTCTCTCTCTCTCTCTCTCTCTCTCGCGTAGTGTAGTGGTTAGCACGCTCGACTCACAATCGAGAGGCCCGGGTTCGAGTCCCAGTAAGCGGCGAGGCAAATGGGCAAGCCTCTTAATGTGTGGTCCCTGTTCACCTAGCAGTAAATAAGTACGGGATGTAACTCGAGGGGTTGTGGCCTCGCTTTCCCGGTGTGTGTTGTGTGTTGTGTGTTGTGGTCTCAGTCCTACCCGAAGATTGGTCTATGAGCTCTGAGCTCGCTCCGTAATGGGGAAGACTGGCTGGGTGACCAGCAGGCGACCGAGGTCTCTCTCTCTCTCTCTCTCTCTCTCTCTCTCTCTCTCTCTCTCTGACTAACCATTCATTACAAGGGTACATATATACACGTACAAGACACAGCAATAAAAAAAGTATGCCCCACAAATCTGACACGGCATCCTGTGTGAGCCGTAGGCAAGAGTGGGCACTGTACCCACTGTACACTGTACACTGTACACTGTACACTGTACACTGTGTTGGTGCTGTGCAGTGACCGCCGCTAACTCAATAAAGTGTGGGAGTTTATCTTTATGAGAACTTCCATTAGGAAAGAGGAAAAAAGGAAATTAAATGAAACACTTCACAGATAAACATGACACATTAACTTTAAAAAGACGAGCCATTACCAGCTTGACTCAATCTTGCACACACACACACACACACACACACACACACACACACACACACACACACACACACACACGCTTTATCTTTTGCCTTTTCAGCTTGTATGCATCTAGCATTGTACCAAGCATGTATTTTTTACTTAACTCTATAAACAGGTACAATTTTTTTTACTCCTTTATTATATTTCTGTAAGAATTTGTCATATTTTCCTTGTACTGTCTTTCTGTACATAATATTTCTCCACTCAATATCAGCAAAATAGATCCTTAATTTTTTTAAATCCGCTCTTGCATAATTTAATCTCACTCCTTTATAGTCATCTCTGTAACTTATCTCCTGAATTTGCATCTCTAATGTCACATGATCACTTCTCACCATTGGACAAAGGTGGTGTATGATTGGAGGGGGCTCTGCTTTCTTTGTGAAAACTAGGTCAAGCAACGATGGTTCTTCTTCCCCTCTGTACCTTTATGACTCCTCCACCCACTGTTCCATTGCATTAACCATAGTCAACTGTAACACTTTCTCGCTCCACTGCCCAGCATTATCCATTACTTCCATCTCTCTCAGTTTACTTTCTTAGAGTTAAATTCTTCTATGTCTTCTTATCATGTTATCTAGGCACTTTATCACCTCTCGTTGCATCTTTATGTTCTTCTGTTCCCAGGTATTAGTCTTTGGTGAACATATGTAACCATATCCTCACTCGAGCTTTCCTGGAGTGCAGACGTCTCCTTGACCTTTCCTTTCCACTACTACTATTAAAAGAGCTGTCTGGCTGCGCCGAGCGAGTTCGGACAACTTTTGTGTGACTACTCTGCCTCTACAAACGGACTCTGCAATGGCCTCCGCGCGACGTAACACGGTGACTTCAAGCAAGGCTAGAAGGTGCTCCTCTGACCAGCCACGCCAGCCCCAACAAGCACCTTCCCTGTAGCCGGTGCTGCTCTCGACATCGAAACAAGCGAGGAGGAATTAAACAGCTTGTTAGACTCGCTCTCCCAAGAATCCAAGTCGCTTGTTGAAATAATTAGTGTTACTGACTAAGCAGTTCAAAGCAGAAACCGATATGCTGAAAACGAACTTTCAAAAAGACTCACTAATATCAGACCTAAGTAAGGAAGTGAATGAGCTGAAAATGAAAGTGAAAACTCTGGAATACAACATCGATGTAGTGGACCAGTATGAGCGACGAGATACGGTAATCATCAGTGGCCCCGCTCTACCGGACCAATCAAACCAAGAAAACTCCAAAACTGTCATCCTCAACGTGACAAAAGAACAACTGAAAATAAACCTTCAAGACAGTGACGTAAACACAGCTCACAGAATAGGGTCTGTCGCTTCACAAGGAAAAAGACCAATGATTGTGAAACTATCCAAAGTTTAAGGTGAAACTGACCTGCTAAGAGAACTACTCAATTCATTACTAGCATTGTTATTATCATTGCTATTATTACTATTATTATTATTATTATTATTATTATTATTATTATTATTATTATTATTATTATTATTATTATTATTATTATTATTATTATTATTATTATTATTATTATTATTATTATTATTATTATTATTATTATTATTATTATTATTATTATTATTATTATTATTATTATTATTATTATTATTATTATTATTATTATTATTATTATTATTATTATTATTATTATTATTATTATTATCATTATTATTATTATTATTATTATTATTATTATTATTATTATTATTATTATTATTATTATTATTATTATTATTATTATTATTATTATTATTATTATTATTATTATTATTGCCATTGTTGTTTTTTATTATTATTATTATTATTATTATTATTATTATTATTATTATTATTATCATTATTATCATTATCATTATTACTACTAGTAATATTTTCATCATCTTTACAGTTACCGTTGTTGATGTTGTTCTCGTTATAGATGTTGTTGATGTTGATATTGTTGTTGTTGTGTTGTGTTGTGTTGTGTTGACAGCGGTGGCGGTGGTGGTAGTGGTTTTCCTTTACATTCCCGAAAATGAAATGAGAGCAAGATTAATTGAAAATGTGTGTGTAAACAAGATGATGAAACAAGAAATGAATAACAGATAATAATGAATCCTGGTTCTCCCTTCCTCCTCGGTGACCAATATCAGTTCACCTCCAGTCTTGAAAACCTACAGGTCTTCAAGAGTGATTCTCGAGTTAATCATGTAGAAATCTTGTCACTCTGCCTCTAGAACTCACTGGTTCCCTTCCAATGCCAGACCTATCCACTGCTCTCGCATTATTTAACCACCCAAGCCATTCTTAGCATTCTTCTGGTATCGTCACTGTCTAGTCCTTACCGTGATCACCAGTGCCAGGCCTCTCCATTGCTCTCTCAGTAGTTAACCTCGCCACTCAAACCATTCTTAGCATTCTTCTGGTGCCTCACACATCGTCACTGTCTAGTCCTTACCGTGATCACCAGTGCCAGGCCTCTCCATTGCTCTCTCAGTAGACCAGTGCCAGGCCTCCATTGCTCTCTCAGTAGTTAACCTCGCCTCCTGGTAAACCACATCTCTGCTGCCTCAATACTCTCTCTCATCTTCCCACTGACCGTCCAAGTGTCTGACTTTTGACTCATTCTCACCACCGTAAGATATTCTTCGTTTGTATGTACACAAAAAACAACAGCAACAACGAGGGTGTGAGTTCAGCTTTGTGTTCTGTGTGCCACTGATATGAGAGTCCAGTACAAACAATATGAGACGAAGGGGAAAAAAGACTATCCCAGGATTAAGAGAATACAGGGTTATCCCGCTTTCCGAGTTCTGCGCCCCCAGTGACGTCACGGGGATGCTGGATGGTGGTGGCTGGGAGGTTTGTTGGATGAAGGGAACAGGAAAGGAAGGGGGTGATCATGTTTACCAGAAAAGAAAACGGGTGGATAGGAAGAGTAACTACGACAGACTCACATTACTCGCACGTACACAAAGACTCTCTCTCTCTCTCTCTCTCTCTCTCTCTCTCTCTCTCTCTCTCTCTCTCTCTCTCTCTCTCTCTCTCTCTCTCTCTCTCTCTCTATATATATATATATATATATATATATATATATATATATATATATATATATATATATATATATATATATATATATATATATATATATATATATATATATATATATATATATATATATATATATATATATATATATATATATATATATATATATATATATATATATATATATATATATATATATATATATATATATATATATATATATATATATATATACACAGGGTGGGCGGATACTTCCCGATTTGAGAATGAAATAAAAACCTGTTCACACTTCACAATTCTTTATTCTTCTTTTATGCCTTTCACACAACATGGGAGATTTACTTTTACACTGTTTTAAAGACAATATCTTTTAAATGTCCACCTCCATTGTCAATACACTGATTCAGACGATTTCGGAAGCTTTGGTCTACTCTCTCCAGCATGTTGAGCGGTATATTGGCTATTTCAGTTCGGATGGCGTTCTGTAGGTCTTCCAGGGTCTGTGGACGGTCGTTATACACCAGGGATTTGAGATATCCCCACAGGAAATAATCACAGGGGCTAAATCAGGTGAGCGCGCAGGCCAGTTTAAGTGTCAAGAGTAGGGATCATTGGCCCTTACTTTTTCCAAGAAAACGGTGGTGCCGTAACAGTGACTTCAGAACGCTATGTGACAATGCTCAGGAGGCCCTCTCCTAACCTTTCCTCTTTTCTGCCTCCCTTTCCTATCATCACATATTCGTCCCTTGCATTTGCACTGCATCCCTCAAGTGCGTCTCAGTTATTCCTACCATATCTAGGTTCCACTCATTCAGCTCCTTACATACATCCTCGAGTTTTCCAATGCCCCATCCTCTCACATTCATACAGCCTTATTTCATACATGATCTCGCCTGTTGGGTGTCTTCTCTTCTTTATTCCGGTACATTCTTCTCCTTCATTCAAGCGACTCCGGAGCGATCCTGAGCCATCTGTAGCATCAAGATCAAGATCAAGATAAAGAATGCAGGAGTAAGAATGGGGAATGATAAGATAGGGGAGCTCCTTTATGCAGATGACGTAGTGGTCATGAGTGAGTCAGCAGTTGAGTTGCAGAGTATGTTGGATGTTGTGGATGGATATAGGAGAGACTTTGGAGTTAGGGTTAGTAGTGAAAAAAGTAAGGTGATGATAGTGAATAGGTGTGAGGATGAAAAAATGCAGTATGGAGAATTGGAGAGAATGAGTTGAATCAGGCACGAGAATATAAGTACTTGGGGGTGTGGGTGAGTCCAAGTGGGTGTGAAAAGACAAAGAATGAGAAGACAGATTTAGTGAATCAGTGGGTATAACGATTGGGGAGTGCAGACAGAACATGAACAAGTAAATATGATGTGCTGAGACAAATGTGGAAGAGTGTGGCTATGCCCAGTATAATGTATGGTATAGATGTGATGCCATGGAATAAAAGTGAAATTGACAAGCTAGAAGTAGGACAGAATAGAATAGAATAGGTAGAGTGGCACTGAACGCACCGAGGTACACAGCAGTAGAAGCTCTGAGAAGTGAAATGGGATGGAGCACTTTTAGGAAAGACTAGTAAAAGCTACTCTTAGGTACAAGGAAGATTGGAAAGAATGGACGATGAAAGAATAGTGAGAAAGGTGTACCTGTGGAATGAAAGTGGGAGCCAGTGGAGGAAGAGGTGCATGAGAATGACAGAGAGGAGTGGATTACAAGTTGTATGGGAGATGAGAATGGCTGGGAGGAATCAGAATGAGCGTGAATGGATCGTGACAAAAGGAGGCAGAGTAGGAACTGAATGGGATGCGAGGAAATGGAAGAGTGAGATAGACAGAGAGGTGAAGTGGGTGGGACTGAATATATGGAAGAATGAGATGGAACGAAAGAGTACTCTGAAATGGCACAAGGAAAAGGAAGCCTCGATGTATGAAAAGTGGTATGATGGCAGCCTGGGTGGTGATCTTCTCTTCCGAGCTAGCGCACAGTGTATGGATGTGAGTGAAAGAAACTACAGGTGGTCTGAGTCCCGCAGCAAAGTGTGCAGGACGAGACAGCGGAACATGTTATGCTGGAGTGTGAGAAGTATGAGAGAGACAGGCATGAGATGATGTAAGTGATTTTGACTGAATTAGGGCATAATAGGATGAAAGAGTGGAGAAGACAGTAAGGGAATGGATGGTGCTGCTGCTGGGACTGTGTAAACTGTAAAGGAACGAGTGCAAGGATGATTGAGGATGTGAAGGAGATTGATTGATTGATACATTTATTGTTGCATTAATAATGAAATACAACAAAGGAGGAGAATGGACCTTGCCACCCACCCCCTGGGCAAAGATTTAAGGTTAAAGTATCAAAAATATATAAATAGACAGTATACATAACAAGAATACAAGTACTTAAATAGATAAATACTGATATTGCAAACCTTATTGCATAAACATCCTACAGTCTTAGAGCAAACTGAGGATACTCCTTGAGTGTATCCCTAAGAGTGGCTGGGTGTAGGAGATTGTCAATGAAGCTATACAAATCATGTTGACCTTGTGGCCTAAATTTAGTACCTGCAAATCTATTGAAGCTTACACCTGTACTTTGAGTTCATAAATGTCTTTATACGCTCTCTTTCTCTCTCTCTCTCTCTCTCTCTCTCTCTCTCTCTCTCTCTCTCTCTCTCTCTCTCTCTCTCTCTCTCTCTCTCTCTCTCTCTCTCTCTCTCTCTCTCTCTCTCTCTCTCTCTCTCTAAGGGGTGCTGTAGAGAGGACAGACCAAGAGAGAGAAACTTGAGTTGTTGACGTAACAATATGAACAAAAGGAGGAGGAGGAGGAGGAGGAGGAGGAGGAGGAGGAGGAGGAGGAGGAGGAGGAGGAGGAGGAGGAGGAGGAGGAGGAGGAGGAGGAGGAGGAGGAGGAGGAGGAGGAGGAGGAGGAGGAGGAGGAGGAGGATGTGGAGGAAGTGGAGGAGGACTGTCGAAGGCCATCCACTGACACCTCCCACGCTCTCCTCCTCCTCCTCCTCCTCCTCCTCTTGTCACTCTGGTCTGGGACATCCGCCCTAATCTTCTCCTTCCCACAGACACTTCCAAACATTTCGCCCTGACATCCTCCTCCTCCTTCTCCTCCTCCTCCTCCTCCTCCTCCTCCTCCTCCTCTCTCCTCCTCCCAATGGACCTTGCCGGCGAGTCTTTGGTTGTAATCTTTCTCTCCAAGGCAGTGGAGGAGGAGGAGGAGGAGGAGGAGGAGGAATGGAGATAGAAAGATAAGAAGAATGGTGCCGTTGAGTTGGAAGAGACATTAAAATCACCACCCACTCACCACCACCACCACCACCACCACCACCACAACCATCACCACCACCACCACCACTACCACTACCACCACCACAACCACCTGACCTAACCTAGCCTAAATTAACGTAAACAAAATTAACCTTAGAAAAATAAACTTTACACACACACACACACACACACACACACACACACACACACACACACACACACACACACACAAAGAGAACAAAGGAATCCTGAAGTGAGTGTGTGTGTGTGTGTGTGTGTGTGTGTGTGTGTGTGTGTGTGTGTGTGTGTGTGTGTGTGTGTGTGTGTGTGTGTGTGTGTGTGTGTGTGTGTGTGTGTGTGTGTGTGTGTGTGTGTGTGTGTGTGTGTGTGTGTGTGTATTTACCTAGTTGTACCTAGTTGTAGTTTTACAGGGCCTGGGCTTTATGCTCGTGTGGTCCCGTCTCCATATCTACACTTATCCAATTTTTCTTTAAAACTATGTACACTCTTTGCTGATACCACTTCCTCACTCAAACTGTTCCAAGTCTCAACACATCTTTGCGGGAAACTAAATTTTTTAACATCTCTCAGACATCGTCCCTTCCTTAGTTTCTTACTATGCGATCTTGTGCTTCTAAAGTCATATTCTTCTCTCAGGATCAGTTTCTCATTATCCACTTCATCCATTCCGTTAATCAATTTATAAACTTGTATCAGATCCCTCTCTCTCTCTCTGCTCCAAGGTTGGTAGATCCATTGCCTTTAGTCTCTCCTCATATGCCATCCCTTTAAATTCTGGAACCATTCTTGTAGCCATTTTTTGTAGTCTCTCTAATTTTCTTATGTGTTTCTTTTTATGGGGAGTCCACACAACTCCTGCATATTCCAATCTAGGTCTTATTTTAGTACTTATCAATTTCTTCATCATTTCCTTGTCCATATAGTGAAATGCTACTTCAATATTCCTTAACAAATTATACGTCTCTCTGAAAATTCTATCAATATGGCTAACCGGTTGATTATTTTCTTCCATTGTCACTCCCAAGTCCTTTTCCTTTTTTACTTTTTCTAGTTCTACTCCATCTCCCATCTTATAGATTCCCACTGGTCGTCTTTCACTTTTTCCCATTTCCATGACATGGCTTTTGTCCACATTGAATTCCATCTCCCATTTTTTGCTCCATTTCCAGATCTTGTTTAAGTCTTCCTGTAGTATTTCACAATCCTCTTTTTGTTTAATGACTCTGCACAGTTTCGCATCGTCCGCAAACAGATTTATGTAGCTGTTCACTCCCTCTGGCATGTCATTTATATATACGAGAAAAAGTATTGGTGCCAATACTGACCCCTGTGGCACTCCGCTGTCTACTGTTCTCCACTTGGACTTTATATCTTTAACTACCGTCCTTATTTCTCTCCCCCTTAAGTAATTCTTCATCCATCTCAATGTGCTTCCTTTTAAGCCACCCTTCTCCTCTAACTTCCATAGTAATCTTTCATGTGGCACTTTATCAAAAGCCTTTTTTAGATCTAAATAAATACAGTCAACCCATCCCTCTCTCTCTTGTACTTTATCAACTATTCTAGAGTAGAAACTCAATAAATTTGTCACACATGACCGACCTTTTCTAAAACCAAATTGGCTATTTGATAATATTTTGTTGTCTTCAAGAAACTCGATCCATTGCTTCTTTATTACTTTTTCACACATCTTGCATATTACACTAGTTAGTGATACCGGTCTGTAATTTAAAGGTTCTTCCTTCCTTCCGCTCTTATATATGGGAACCACCTCAGCTCTTTTCCACTCCACTGGCACTGTTCCATTTTCTATTGAGCTTTTTATGATGTTGTATATTGGTCTTGCTAGTTCTTCCCTACATTCTTTCAGTATTCTGCCTGAGACTTCATCCGGTCCCATTGCCTTTTCCTCATCCAATTCCGTCATCAACTTTTTTATTTCAAGTTTGGTTAATTTAATCTCTTTCATATAGACAGTCTCTCTATTACCCTGTGGTCTTTCAAATTTGGATTCCTTAGTAAAGACCTCATGAAATTTACTATTTAACAGTTCTGCCATACTTTTTGGGTCTTCCACCATTCCGTTTTCTCCTTTTAACCTTTCTATTGTTTCTTTTTGTCTTATTTTTCCATTTATGAATCTGTAGAACAATTTTGGTTGTTCCTTACATTTTCGACAATGTCCTTTTCATAGTTCTTTTCTTCTTCCTTTTCACCTTAGCATATTCATTTCTTGCTGTTTTGAAGTTTTCCTTATTTTCTGGATTTCTGTTTCTTCTCCACCTTTTCCATGCTCCATCTCGTTTCTCCTTTGCTCCAGCACATCTTGCATTAAACCAATCTTTCTTTCCTTCTTCTTTAGGTCTATATTTCGGAACATATTCCTGACCCCAGTTTTGTATATTTCCAAAAATAAGTTATATTTCTCTTGAACCGTTAATGAGTTTTCCATCTCCTCCCAGTTTACGTTTTAAAATAGTTCTTGAGATTCTCAATATCAGCCTTTCTGTAATTTAATCGGTCTCCTTTGTATGATTCATCTCTATCTTCCTTTCCTTCTTCTATATCCATCTCTAATATTACATGGTCACTCTTTCCCAATGGGCACTTGTATCTTATATCATCGTTAATTGGTATATCCCTTGTAAAAACTAGGTCTAATCTTGCCGGCTCATCGTTTCCTCTGAATCTTGTGTTTTCCTTTACTCTTTGGACCATCAAATTATCTATCATTAGGTTCAGGAATCTATCTCCCAGGCATCTTCCCCATACCACTTTCATAATTTTCCCAGTCTACCTCCTTACAGTTGAAATCTCCTATCAATATCACTTTTCTCCTTTCCTTAATGATTCTTGTAAGACTCCTTATTGTGTCATCTATCATGTCTCTATATTCTTGGTTAGTCCATGAGTTTGTTTTGGTGGCACATATGTTCCAATGATTGTTAACTCCTTTTGTTAATATGCATCTTAACATACAGTATTTCTGATTTTCCTTCCCAAACTCCACTTGATTTACCACTATCTTCCTTCCTTAACATCATCATGACTCCTCCTCCTCCTTTACCCACTCTCTCTCCTCCATATATTATACCTTTTATCTATGTCTATTTTATTGCCTCATTTAACTTTGTTTCCACCAGGCATACAATATCTGGTTCTTCTTTCTTTATGTAATCTCTTAATTCTAATTTACTAGATAAAATCCCATCTATGTTTGTGTACATCATTTTAATCTCTTGTTCTTATCATTTTAGCTAAACTTGCTCCATTCTTTTCTCTTCTTTCTCTTTTATATACCATTTCCTTATCCTGTCTCCTATAATTCTCCAAAAATGCCTTCTTCTCCTCCTCTGACCTTTCATTATTTTTTCTCTTGCTTCTGCCACCAGTTCATTGTGTCTCTTCCTTTCCTCCTCGTTTCTATTTTTCTTTATATATATATATATATATATATATATATATATATATATATATATATATATATATATATATATATATATATATATATATATATATATATATATATATATATATATATCTTTGCAACCTTCTGTTTCTCTGAGTTTCGTTTTTCTATATAGTACTTCTTCTGCTGCTGCTTGTGATTTTAGTAATATCTTAATTGGTCTCACTGTTCCTTCTTGATATGGTCCCATTCTATGGATTTCTTCTACTTCCTCTTCTAAGTTCTGTCTATCCTCGTCATTCAGATGTTTTAGTAGGTC
>NW_025541508.1:127500-157500 GCF_017591435.1 Portunus trituberculatus | reverse complement strand
TAGGCTTGAGAGAATGGATGATGCAAGAATAGCAGGAAGGAAGGTGTATCTGTGGAGTGAAAGTGGAAGCAAATGGAGGAAGAGGTGCATGGGAATGACAGAGAGGAGTGTATTACACGTTGTATGGGAGATGAGAATGCCTGGGAGAAATCAGAATGAGCGTGAATGGATCGTGACAAGAGGAGGCAGAGTAGGAACTGAATGGGATGTGAGGAAATGGAAGAGTGAGATAGACAGAGAGGTGAAGAGGGTGGGACTGAATATATGGAAAAAATGAGATAGAATGAAAGAGTACTCTGGAATGGTACAAGGAAAATGAGGCCCCGATGTATGAAAAGTGGTACCATGGCAGCGTGGGTGGTGATCACTGTTCCGAGCTAGGGCACAGTGTATGTATGGATTTGAGTGAAAGGAACAGCAGGTGGTCTGAGTCCCGCACCAAAGTGTGCCAGATGTGTGACTCAGGGCAGGCCGAGACGGTGGAGCATGTCATGCCTGTCGGGTGATGCAGTGTGTCTCCCATAGGTGTAAGCACATCTCTGGGAGACAAGTGCATAGAGGAGACTAGTGCCACTGTCTCTATGGCAACAAAGCTCTAACTGATCACCAATGCTAGTATGTACAAAGTCCTTAATGCTACTCTTAACATAGCCTAGAGTGTACTCAGTGCCAGGGTCCACTATGTCGTCTTGAAGGGCACATTGAGCAAGGCGGTCTGACTTTTCATTTAGTGGGACACACAAAAATGATAAAATTGATGAAAACAAGCCAATATAGAGAAAAGAAATAAAAGTAACAAAAACGTATTATTTTAGTAGTTTTCAGCATTATTTGCACCAAAACACAGAAACGCAGGCAAAATGCATGATTACACAGCATTTATTCAAGGAACTGAAATATGTAAAAAAAAAAAAAAAAAAGGGTTATTTTGGTGTTTTATAGCATTGTATGCAAGAAAAAAAATGCAGGCAAAACATCTATATACACCATATTTACTAAAGAGTCTTATTTATATGTTTTAAGGTGTTTTATGAAAAAAAGAAAAACTATCTCGATTGAAAACTTTGTATATTGAAGTTATTTTACATTGTTACACGTTAAAACGAGAAAAAAATATGAAAATATAGCAAAGAGGAAAACGAAATAAAAGTAACAAAAACATGTTATTTTAGTTTTCTGCTTTTTATGCACTAAAACACAGAAATGTAGGGAAAAAGCATATATACACACAATTTGTTTAAAGAACTGAAATATGTAAAAAAAAAAAAAAAGTGAGATATTTTGGTGTTTTACAGCATTTTAGGCACCAAAACTCAGAAAAGCAGTTCAAAAAAGCATGTACACTATACTTGTTAAAATATCTTATTTATGTGTTTTTAAGGTGTTTTCGGAAAAAAAAACTATCTCGATTGAAAATTTTGTATATTGAAGTTATTTTACATTGTTATGCTTCAAACCGATAAAATGGATAAAAAGAAGCCAATATAGAGAAACGAAATAAAAGTAACAAAAACGTGTTATTTGAATAGTTGTTAGCTTTTTTTTTTTTGCACCAAAACACAGAAATGCAGGCAAAACGCACGTTTACTCTTGTTTACTTGTTTAAAAAAATTGAAATATGAAAAAAATGGGTTATTTTAGTTTTTTCTAGAAATTTATGCACAAAACTAAAAAAATGGAGGCAACACAAGTATAAACTCCATAATTGTTAAAAATACTTAATTATGTGTTTTTAAGGTGTTTTATGCAAAAAAATAATAATAACTATCTCAATTGAATACTTAGCATATTGATGTCATTTTACATTGTTACACTTAAACCGAGAAAAATGATGAAAAATAAGGCAAAATAGAGAAATAAAGTAAAAGTAACTAAAAAAAAAAAACGTTATTTTAGTGGTTTTCTGCTTTTACACCAAAACACGGATATGCAGGAAAACACACTATTTGCTTAAGGAACTGAAATATGTAAGAAAATGTGTTATTTTAGTGGTTTACTGCCTTTTAGGTAACAAAACTCAGAAAAGCAGTCAAAACAAGCGTATACACTAAACTTGTTTAAACGTCCTATTTATGTGTTTTGAAGGTGTGAAAATGTTTTATGTTGAAGTCATTTTACATTGTTAGAATTCAAATGAGAAAAATGATGAAAATAAGCCACGATAGAGAAACGAAATAAAAGTAACAAAAACGTGATATTTTAGTGGTTTTCTGCTTTTTATGCACCAAAGCACAGAAATGCAGGGAAAACACGTATATACACACTCCTTGTTTAAAGAACTGATATATGTAAGAAAAATATTGTTTTTTTATGGTTTACAGCATTTTAGGCACCAAAACACAGAAAAGTATATATACCATATTTGTTAAGAAGTGTTATTTATGTGTTTTGAAGGTGTTTTCTGAAGAAAAAAACCTATCTCGATAGAATATTTTGTATGTTGAAGTAATTTTACATACATTGTTGTGCTTTAAAAACGAATTGATGAAAATAATCCAATTTAAAGAAACAAAATAAAAGTAACCAAAACGTGTTATTTCAGTAATTTTCAGGCTTTTTTGCACCAAAACACTGAAATGCAGGCAAAACGCAAAATTACACACTATTTCTTTAATGAAGTGAAATTTGTAAGAAATGGATTATTTCTTACACATTTCCACCATTTTACGCACCAAAAATCAGAAAAGCACGCAAAACAGTATATTATTTTTTAAAACGTATTATTTTTTTTTTTTTAAGTGTATACACAATTTTGTTTAAACATCTTTTTTTTTTTTTTTTTGGTGTTTTATGAAAAATAAAACGCTTTATCGATTGTAAATTTTTTATATTTGTCATTTTACATTCTTGCACTTTAAAAGGAGAAAAATGATGAAAATACGTCAAAATAGAGAAACGAAACATCTGTAACAAAGACGTGTTATTTAAGTGGCTTTCTGCTTTTTATGCACCAAAACACAGAAATGCAGGAAAACAACGTATATACACACACTATTCGTTTAAAAACCTGAAATACACTATATTTCTTAAAATGTCATATATATATATATATATATATATATATATATATATATATATATATATATATATATATATATATATATATATATATATATATATATATATATATATATATATATATATATATATATATATATATATATATATATATATATATATATATATATATATATATATATATATATATATATATATATATATATATATATATATATATATATATATATATATATATATATATATATATATATATATATATATATTCTTTTTTTAAGTAGTTTCTGAAAAAAATAACCCGATTTAATATTTTGTATACTAAAGTCATTTTACATTGTTTTTTTTTAAACGATAAGATTAATGAAAAGATGGCAATATATAGAAAAGAAATAAAAGTAACAAAAACGTGTTATTTTAGTACTTTTCAGCATTTTTTGCACCAACACACAGAAATGATAGGATGTGTTCTTCTGCCCTACTTTTCCTCTCCTACTCCTCTTCCTCGTCCTCCTCCTTCTCCTATTCCTTCTTCTCTTCCATTTTCTTTTTTTTTTCTTTTTCCTCTTCTTCTTCCTCTTCTTCTTCTTTTCTTATCTTTTCTTCTCCTTATTCTTCTATTTCTTCTTCTTTTCTTCTTCTTCTTCTTCTTCTTCTTGTTTTTCTTCTTCCTCTTCTTCTTTTCTTCTTCTTCCTCTTCTTCTTTGTTATTGTTGTTTTTTTATTGTTATTGTTCTTTTCCTTCTTTTCTTATTCTTCTTATTCTTTTTTCTGTTTCTTTTCTGCATATTCTCCTCCTCCTCCTCCTCCTCCTCCTCCTCCTCCTCCTCCTCCTCATGTTGCTTTTCACGTAACAAAACTCAGAAAAGCAGTCAAAACAAGCGTATACACTAAACTTGTTCAAACGTCTTATTTATGTGTTTTGAAAGTGTGAAAATGTTGTATGTTGAAGTCATTTTACATTGTTAGAATTCAAATGAGAAAAATGATGAAAATAAGCCACGAAAGAGAAACGAAATAAAAGTAACAAAAACGTGATATTTTAGTGGTTTTCTGCTTTTTATGCACCAAAGCACAGAAATGTAAGGAAAACGCGTATATACACACTACTTGTTTAAAGAACTGAAATATGTAAGAAAAATATTGGTTATTTTGGTGGTTTACAGCATTTTAGGCACCAAAACACAGAAAAGTATATATACCATATTTGTTAAGACGTGTTATTTCTGTGTTTTGAAGGTGTTTTCTGAAGAAAAAACACTATCTCGATAGAATATTTTGTATGTTGAAGTCATTTTACATACATTGTTGTATTTTAGAAACGATGAAATTGATGAAAATAATCCAATTTAAAGAAACAAAATAAAAGTAACCAAAACGTGTTATTTCAGTAATTTTCAGGCTTTTTTGCACCAAAACACTGAAATGCAGGCAAAACGCAAAATTACACACTATTTGTTTAATGAAGTCAAATGTTTAAGAAATGGGATTTTTCTTACACATTTCCAGCATTTTCGCACCAAAAATCAGAAAAGCACGCAAAACAGTATATTATTTTTTAAGACGTATTATTTATTATTTTTTTAAGTGTATACACAATTTTGTTTAAACGTCTTTTTTATGTTATCTTTTTTTTTGGTGTTTTATGAAAAATAAAACGCTTTATCGATTGAAAATTTTATATATTTGTCATTTTACATTCTTGCACTTTAAAACGAGTAAATTGATGAAAATACGTCAAAATAGAGAAACGAAACATCAGTAACAATGTCGATTTTAGTGGCTTTCTGCTTTTTATGCACCAAAACACAGAAATGCAGGAAAAGTTTGACAGGCATGTCAAAACCATTGCCAAGAAAGCCTCTCACAGGATCTCCGCTCTCAGAAGGATCGCCAGTTTCCTCGACAGGAAGGGGAGACTGCTGCTGTACAAGGCACAGGTGCGGCCCCACCTTGAGTACGCAGCTCTCTCCTGGATGTCCTGTGCCGCCACACACAGAAGGAGACTGGACAGCATCCAACGCCGCGCCATACGGCTAGTAGATGCTGCAATACCACCTCACCCAGAGCCTGAGCGTCCCTTGATTCACTGGAACACCGCAGAGACGTGGCGGCGATCGTAGTGTTCCATAAGGCACAGGTGCAAAGAGTGCCACATCTGGCAGGGCTGCGTCATCCTCTGAGAGTCACCGCACGGAGCACGAGAACGGTGCTCAATGGTGGTGACGCCGTGAGGTGCCGCGATCCCACGGGTGTCAGCATCAACGCACCTCGCAGGACGCGTCTCCAGGATGTGGAACTTGTTCACGGCCGCGGTACCTCACGTCCAGGAGATGAACACTCACAGTGTCAAACTGATGGCACATAAGTGGAGACAGACACTGCCAACTCCTCTGACACTCTTTGTGACGTGACACTCAGTGTAGTGCAGTGCGTGAATAGTGCTAGTGAAGTGAAACGAATAGTGCTCCATTTGCATGCTGACCATCTTGTATATTATCTATTTTTAAGTCTTGTAAATATTGTAGAGAAATAGATTGTAGAATACCACGACAGTGCGCCTAGAATAGGTAGCACACGACAGTGCGCCTTTGGAGAGAGAGAGAGAGAGAGAGAGAGAGAGAGAGAGAGAGAGAGAGAGAGAGAGAGAGAGAGAGAGAGAGAGAGAGAGAGAGAGAGAGAGAGAGAGAGAGAGAGAGAGAGAGAGAGAGAGAGAGAGAGAGAGAGAGAGAGAGAGAGAGAGAGAGAGAGAGAGAGAGAGAGAGAGAGAGAGAGAGAGAGAGAGAGAGAGAGAGAGAGAGAGAGAGAGAGAGAGAGAGAGAGAGAGAGAGAGAGAGAGAGAGAGAGAGAGAGAGAGAGAGAGAGAGAGAGAGAGAGAGAGAGAGAGAGAGAGAGAGAGAGAGAGAGAGAGAGAGAGAGAGAGAGAGAGAGAGAGAGAGAGAGAGAGAGAGAGAGAGAGAGAGAGAGAGAGAGAGAGAGAGAGAGAGAGAGAGAGAGAGAGAGAGAGAGAGAGAGAGAGAGAATCCCCATCATAGTCACAGAAAGTAAAATTTCGTTCCTAACTGGTTTTGTTCTCCAGCTGTGAGGGGAGGGAAGGAGGGAAGAAGGCAGGGAGGGCAATTTTCGTGATGATAATGTAGAAAACTTGTTAACATGTCACTAGAATGACAGAAACATCCTTAAAGAAACCCTGTGTCACTTCACCTAGAGCCCTTTGAAAAGAGTGAAGGTGCCGCATGGAAGTGTTTCAGAATATGGGCCTTTATTTTTCACCATTTCTTTTTTCTTGCTCTTCCTTTGATACGTTATCTTTCTTTCCCTTCCCATCTTATCATTTTTCCTTGTCTCCTTCCTCCGTCATGATATTCATTCTTTTGTTCTTCCTTCTTTCCTTTTGTTTCTCTCTCTCTCTCTCTCTCTCTCTCTCTCTCTCTCTCTCTCTCTCTCTCTCTCTCTCGTAAACATTCTTATAAAGGCCAAATTTGTGTTGATGTTGCTGTTTGAATTGTCTCCATCTCCTCCTCTTCCTGCTCCTCCTCCTCCTTCTCCTGGCTAGCAATACACCCTAAAGCAGTGAGCAAAAAAGACAACGAACACAAATATTATACTATGAATAGGAGTTTAAGCACACAAAGCAAACATGGTTATTTTCATCACGTGGAAGGATTCAGCTCGCTTCCCTGCTTTGCTGGAACAGAGTGAAGCATTGCCAGTGTGCAGGGCTGGCAGGGGAGACGAGGTGCGAAAGGGAGGACTTTAAAATGCCTTAATAATATATCAAACTGTCTTAAAATGCCCTAAAAAACGTGCCAAACTGTCTTTTAATACCCTAAATTTATGCCAAACTGTCTTAAAAATGCCCTAAAAGAATAAAATGAGTAAGAAAAAACAGGTATAAAAATGGATGATGATATGACAAGCATTGAATCCCGCGCCAACTACTGGAAAATTGAAGAAAATACAAGAAATGATGTAAAAAATGGAGAGAAACACAAAATAAAATAAGAAAAGAATAAAAGAATAAAACAATAACTAAAAAAACGGACATAAAATGGAGCAGGTATAAAAGGCATTCAATACTCCCACAAAAAAATTATTAATGATAAATTAGGAAAGAATAAGAAAAATAAAAGTGATAAGAAAAAGACATCAAAGAAGATTATATAAAAAAAACATTAATTCCCGCGCTACACACACACACACACACACACACACACACACACACACACACACACACACACACACACACACACACATACCGTGTAGTGTAGTTGTTAGCAGGTTCGACTCACAATCGAGAGGGCCGGGTTCGAGTCCCGGGAAGCGGCAAGGCAGATGGGCAAGCCTCTTAATGTGTGGGGTGTGTTCACCTAGCAGTAAATAGGTACGGGATGTAACTCGAGGGGTTGTGGCTTCGCTTTCCCGGTGTGTGGAGTGTGTGAGGTGGTCTCAGTCCTATCCGAAGATCGGTCTATGAGCTCTGAGCTCGCTCTGTAATGGGGAAGACTGGCTGGGTGACCAGCAGGCGACCGATGTGAATTATACACACACACACACACACACACACACACACACACACACACACACACACACACACACACACACGGCCCGGTAGCTCAGTGGTTAGAGCGCTGGCTTCAAGCCAGATGACCGGGGTTCAATTCCCCGGCCAGGTGGAGGTATTTGGGTGTGTCTCCTTTCACGTGTAGCCCCTGTTCACTTAGCAGTGAGTAGGTACGGGATGTAAATCGAGGAGTTGTGACCTTGTTTTTCCGGTGTGTGGTGTGTGCCTGGTCTCAGGCCTATCCGAAGATCGGAAACAATGAGCTCTGAGCTCGTTCCGTAGGGTAACGTCTGGCTGTCTCGTCAGAGACTTCAGCAGATCAAACAATGAATTACACACGTAGTGTAGCGGTTAGCACACTTGGCTAATAAATGAGAAGGCGGGGTACGAGCTCCGGGCGCAGCGGAGCAAATGGGCGAGCCTCTTAATGTGTAGCCTCTGTTCACCTAGTAGCAAGTATAGGTACGGGATGTAACTCGAGGGATTATGGCCTTACTTCCCGGTGTGCGGAGTGTGGTGTGGTCTCAGAGCTTATAGACCAAAGATCAGTCTATAGGTTCTGAGCTCTTTCCGTAATAGGGAAGGCTAGGTGACCACCAGGCGACCGTAAATATATACAATGAGTGCACACACACACACACACACACCTTGGCGCAATGGTTAGCTTGGTCAATTCTCAATCAGGTGGTCCCGTGCTCGTGAAAATAACAGTAGAATGTAACAAAAGATGCAACACACGCCTGTTTAGTACACCTCCCCAGCCACTGACACCCATCAGTGACTGTGGTGTGAGTGACTCGTCAGTGACCTCTCAGGAGTCAGTGACATTGAATCTCATCCCAGTGAATGGGGCCCACCATCCCCGTCAGTGAACTCGATCTTTTCCTGTGCGGCTGTTGGTGGGATAGCCTTGTACTGGTCCTTCCTGTTCCTCCTCCTCTGCTTTTCCTGCTTGTGGTGGTGGGGTTGTCTTTGCTGATGCTTCTTCTTCTTCTTCTTTAGCTGGCGAAGGCACCTCTCCCAGGCCGCTCCTCGCCACTGTGTGCTCTTTGGGCACACATTTTTTTTTCTATTTTGAGTTCTGAATGGTGTTCGAACCCTTGCTTACCTCACGCCAGAGAGAGAGAGAGAGAGAGAGAGAGAGAGCAGTGTCCTCGGGCCTCTGTTGTGGTGTGTATATTTCAATGACATACTGCAACTAGTCCCCGAGGACAAAGCGTATGCAGACGACTGCACCTCACCTTCATCAGCGACAGGAACCACCGGCAGAACACGGTGGACAGAATCAACGCTGTCCTGCAAGTTATTGCATCCTGAGCTGCCGCTGGCAACAATCCTCGCCCCTGAGAAAACTCAAGTCCTGCACATCTCCAGGCGGCGAGAAGACGCCCATCCCCAGCCTTCTTTCTTGAAGGCAAAAGGCTGCCTCCAGCAGTCTATCTCCATCCTGGGGTGGAAGTAGACGCAGGCCTAACTTTCACCACCCACGTGAGGAGGGTTGCCAGGATGCGGCGTGGAGGCTGAGCTGTGTCCGACGCGTTGGGAAGTTGCTCGACGGTCCGGGGTAGCGTCCTCTACAGGGCCCAGGTCAGGCCCGTCATGGAGTACGCCCCTCACCTGGTCCTCCTGCCCACCCTCCTATCTTGCCGGGCTTGACAGGATCCAGGCAAGAGCGCAGAGGATGGTGCAAATGAGGAACCAGGACCAGCAGCTCAGCTTCCAACCTCTACAGCAGCGGCGAGACGTGGCGGGCCTGTGCATCATGTACAAGGCCCTCAGGCAACAGACTCCACATCTGGCACCACTACGCCTGCCACCCCCATCCATACCCACACATGACACTCGAACCGCCGGCCTAATAGACCACCACCTCACTGTGACTGTGCCCTTTGCGAGAACCGAGAGTCACCTCCGTTCCTTCCTCCCTCGTTACAGCCGCATGTGGAACCGGCTGGTGCAAGACACAACATACACCACTCTACATGCCTCCAGGCGTACAAAAGAGGCGTGAACGAGTGGCTAAAGTGCTAGTGTGACACCAATAAATGCTGTGATAGTGTGTAACTATATACTATTATTCAATTATCAATTTATGACTCACTTCTGTAAATATTGGTTGTTTAAAGAGAGAGAGAGAGAGAGAGAGAGAGAGAGAGAGAGAGAGAGAGAAGATAGGCCTGAACTATACCAAAGTCTCAGACCTCTGGTATGAACAACACATGTAACCTAGTTTAAATGCAGGCCTCGCTCACAGAGCTTGAAGGTCGTCTCTAGAGAAGAGAGAGAGAGAGAGAGAGAGAGAGAGAGAGAGAGAGACAATGAGAGAGAGACAACCTGAGAGAGAGCCACGTGCTGATTGTGGGGATCTCAATCACCACCTGGAAAGAGAGAGAGAATCTCCTGAGGTGCAGGGTCTGACAGATCATGTCACCTTCCCACACATGAACGAGGAGGGACATTAGACCCTGTCATCTCAGACTACCAGGAGACAAGCTTCAGTGTCATCAGCTGGGGCTCGTGGGCAGCTCTGAGCTGTACTGACACAGCTGGAAGTGGGCGTGGCTCAGACGAGGCCACCACCCGCACCATCTGGCTGTGGAACAAAGCAGACTGGGCTTCCTGCGCCGCGACCTGACCCACACCCCATGGGCCACTTTGCTACAGGGAGGAGCAGAGAAGCACTTGCACTCACCTCTCACCTTCTCGCCCTCCAGAGACGCCACGTCCCACACAGGAATACACCACCAGAGACGGATCAGCCATGGTTTGGCTACCGTTGCCGTGTTGCTGCTGAGGCAAAGTATGCTGCCTGGCTCCGCTAGAGAGACTCGGCGCAACAAGGACTTGCAGGGCTGCATGCAGGAGGATGGTGGTAGCAGAGTGGGAGGAAAGCCTGCGCCGGAAACTGACTGGCGTAGAGAGAGAGAGAGAGAGAGAGAGAGAGAGAGAGAGAGAGAGAGAGAGAGAGAGAGAGAGAGAGAGAGAGAGAGAGAGAGAGAGAGAGAGAGAGAGAGAGAGAGAGAGAGAGAGAGAGAGTGGTGGGTAGAGAGAGAGAGAGAGAGAGAGAGAGAGAGAGAGAGAGAGAGAGAGAGAGAGAGAGAGAGAGATCCAGGGTGGCTTGCTACGACTCTGGGAAATTACCTGCAGGACAGAAGCCTCAAGGTGGTTGTCAACGGGCAAACATCTGAGTCCCTGCCTGTGGAGGCATCAGTGCCACAGGGTTCAATTCTTGGCCCACTCCTGTGGAATATCTACGTGGATGATCTTCTCCAGCTACTGCCAGGAGTCAAGGCCTATGCTGATGACTGCACCCTCTCTATACCTATCCACGCCAGGACAGTGGGCGGGCTGCTGAGGCCATCAATCAGCAGCTACGAGTGATAGAGGAGTGGGGTGCTCGCTGGCAAGTGACATTCGCGCCGGAGAAGACACAGGCAATGGTTGTCTCTCGGTCCCCAGCCGCCATGGCAGCAATGGCAGGAAAGTTGTCTTTTGGCGCTGCTCTCCCACCCAAGATGACGTCAAGATACTTGGAGTGGAGGTGGATCGAGGGCTGAGGTTTGACAGCCATGTCAAACCATTGCCAAGAAAGCCTCTCACAGGATCTCCGCTCTCAGAAGGATCGCCAGTTTCCTCGACAGGAAGGGGAGACTGCTGCTGTACAAGGCACAGGTGCGGCCCCACCTTGAGTACGCAGCTCTCCTGGATGTCCTGTGCCGCCACACACAGAGGAGACTGGACAGCATCCAACGCCGCGCCATACGGCTAGTAGATGCTGCAATACCACCTCACCCAGAGCCTGAGCGTCCCCTTGATTCACTGGAACACCGCAGAGATGTGGCGGCAATCGTAGTGTTCCATAAGGCACAGGTGCAAAGAGTGCCACATCTGGCAGGGCTGCGTCATCCTCTGAGAGTCTGAGAGAGAGAGAGAGAGAGAGAGAGAGAGAGAGAGAGAGAGAGAGAGAGAGAGAGAGAGAGAGAGAGAGAGAGAGAGAGAGAGAGAGAGAGAGAGAGAGAGAGAGAGAGAGAGAGAGAGAGAGAGAGAGAGAGAGAGAGAGAGAGAGAGAGAGAGAGAGAGAGAGAGAGAGAGAGAGAGAGAGAGAGAGAGAGAGAGAGAGAGAGAGAGAGAGAGAGAGAGAGAGAGAGAGAGAGAGAGAGAGAGAGAGAGAGAGAGAGAGAGAGAGAGAGAGAGAGAGAGAGAGAGAGAGAGAGAGAGAGAGAGAGAGAGAGAGAGAGAGAGAGAGAGAGAGAGAGAGAGAGAGAGAGAGAGAGAGAGAGAGAGAGAGAGAGAGAGAGAGAGAGAGAGAGAGAGAGAGAGAGAGAGAGAGAGAGAGAGAGAGAGAGAGAGAGAGAGAGAGAGAGAGAGAGAGAGAGAGAGAGAGAGAGAGAGAGAGAGAGAGAGAGAGAGAGAGAGAGAGAGAGAGAGAGAGAGAGAGAGAGAGAGAGAGAGAGAGAGAGAGAGAGAGAGAGAGAGAGAGAGAGAGAGAGAGAGAGAGAGAGAGAGAGAGAGATTAATCATCGGTCCTTCTACTTGTAACTGCAAAATTCCTAACAACAATAATGAAACAAAATAGCACAAAAGCAACACGTACAGGAGAGAAAAGTGGTGAAAACAATTCACGTAGACATTATTAATATATTTCGTCTTATCATCCCTCCCTATCCAACCTATCAATCCACTAAGAGAGACACAGATTCCCTTCCACAACAAACAATAAGGAAACCAAGCAACTCAATGGCAACACAGTACATAAACACAACAATCTCTTCTCTTTTCCTTTAATGCTATTAGAATTATACATATGAATTATAAAATCATATGTAAAGTTAAAAAAAACATCGAACAATTTCATAAATAAAATTCCCTGCGCCGCTAATGGGTGAAAGCTTAACAGCTCTTCCAAAACTCTTCAAGTTACCTACAGGAGCTCTAGGCTTGGACCAAAAGAAATGCACTAAAGGAGTAAGACAGGGTGAAAATCTTTTCCCACTCTTGTTTGCTCTACATGTGAATGATATTGAAGATTCTTCAATTGATAGGAAGCAGGTGGCCGGAGGAGGCAGTAGACACCTACCAACACGATAATTTAGACTCAGCTGGGCCTTATAGCACTAATATGTTCTAGATCACTTCTGACGTGAATGAGTTCAGGGGGTGTTCTGAACCTACTATTAAAGCTAGTTTTGATCTCGCTCATCGTATACCTTTGCATCTCACAACTGAAGGGGGCAGTCACAGCTTTCCTCTCACTCTCTCCTCTTCGTTACAAAAGTACATGCATTCATTACACACTTCTTTCACTAAAAAAAAAAAAAAAAATTGTGACTCCTAATCCAGCCTCGTAGTCCTCTTCTGGGGAGAGGAACAGAAATGTCCCCAGGTCGGACTTTTTTTTTTGTGGCCTATAGCGCCTGTAGGCACACTTAAAGAGTATATCTGGGAAACGCTGTTCAGCTTCTGCCAGTTACTGGCGTAGGCAATTTTAATCATAGTGGAACCCATATTAGGACCCATCTCACCTTCTCTAACTTTTTCTTCTTTAACTACTGCAACATCTGCTATTTTAGATCTAATTTTTTTATATGTAGAACACCACCTCTCCTCTACTAAACCTCATTTTCTTCGCACCGAAACACAGCTATCTGAGGCTTCTGACAGTAGCCTATTCTGTGTTTCTTCCTACTTTCTCTGTCCTCATTTTCGTTCCAAAGCTGGATGTTGCGTCTTTGTGCGCAACGCCCTTAAATCTTCCAAGTTTTCCACCATCTAGTTGCTGTTCAATAGTCACTCTCTAGCTAAATCTATATGTGCTGTCTATCTCTCCCCTAACTCCTCTAACGAGAGTAAATTCTTTGACTATTTAACTTCCGAAGTGGAGCATATTCTATCCTTCTACCCTTTCGTGGAGATCTCCATCCTTGGAGATTTAAATCTTCACCAGCTTTGATTGTCTCTCTCAATGACCTCGGCTTCCACCACCTCTTCACTCTCGTCACTATCCTCATCCAAACCATAACTACACAAGTTATCCTTACGTTGGTATTATTCCAACTCATCTGTCTCATATACGAGTATGTTTAGCAAAGCGTGGTTTTGCGAGATAACTTATTTTTTTTGTTAATTCAGTGGTAGCTTCCTTGAAAGCATTCGTCACGGCCGCCGAAGCGGACCCTGCGGTGAATTTGGCGAGCTCTGGTACAAGCACTGCTGCTATTTTTCTTGTCAATGTACTACTTGTTTCTCTAGTTTCCTTTCCTTTTACATCTATAGGTATGTCTTTGAACCCTTCTTCCACATTTTCCTTCACTCTTTCCTCGATATTCAAGGAGGAAAAGGATGCCATGGTGGTGCAGTACAACAATGTTAGTTATATGGCATGTCATTTTATGTTAAAAAGAGATTATTCGAAGCAGCCTTGATGTCCACAATATTATACGGATGCGAATCGTGGATGAACGCAAATTTGAAACCGATTGTGAGGCTATACAACTGGGGTATAAAACAGCTTTTAGGTGTGCGCATATCTACATGCAACGAGGTATGTTATGTCGAACTGGGTATGCCCCTTGAGAGCACTCGTGACCCACAGGCAACGTAACTATTTTAGAAAAGCCTGGATGGAAAGAAGGGATATGGTAGACGACCCTTGGGTATACACGGTGAAGCTTGTTTTGGCAACAAATACACCCACTAGTCGGTTTGTAAACGATCTCATTTTTAATGTTAAAATGATCTCAGTGCGGAATGGAAGAAGTGAAGCAATCTATATTAGAATCCACCACCTCACGTAGGATAATATATGTCTCTGAACCCAAGCCTAGAGATCCATGTTGTATACCGTGTTAGATGTGTCAATGTAATACATAGAGTCTTATTCACCAAACTTCGTGTATGTGGGCACAGTCTGGCAACAGAGACGGGAAGGTGGAACAGGAGAGGTAGAGGTCGCATCCCTGTAGAAGAGAGAGTATGCACGTGCGGTGCTGTACAAACGGAGCTGCACGTGGTAGAATCATGTCATCATACCCAACCAATACGTGACTTGTATCGCTTTGACTCGTGGCAACAACTGATGCTAATGAATGTTAACGAAGTGCCAAAGATTTCTTATGAAATCCTGTTAACATATTCTTAGTCAATTAACAGTATACCAAATAATTGGGTATATAATCACAAAGTTTTATAGATTAATAAGAACGGTGCTACCTTTTATACAATTACAATAGTTGATTTTATGTGCCTACTTGGGAGTAACAGACTTTGTATTACTTCTAAGGAGTGACGGAAGAGGTAAATATATATTTTATTTGTAAATAAATAAATCCAATGGTAAAGGTTTAACTACACACCATAAGGTTTTAAACTGATTTTAAGTGTTATGGACAGCAAATTATATTTTTATGTTTCAAGGTATATTGTTTGTTATATGTGCATTTGTGGTCAATAAATATCCATCTATCTATCTATCTATCTATCTGTGTGTGTGTGTGTGTGTGTGTGTGTGTGTGTGTGTGTGTGTGTGTGTGTGTGTGTGTGTGTGTGTGTGTGTGTGTGTGTGTGTGTGTGTGTGTGTGTGTGTGTGTGTGTGTGTGTGTGTGTGTGTGTGTGTGTGTGTGTGTGTGTGTGTGTGTGTGTGTGTGTGTGTGTGTGTGTGTGTGTGTGTGTGTGTGTGTGTGTGTGTGTGTGTGTGTGTGTGTGTGTGTGTGTGTGTGTGTGTGTGTGTGTGTGTGTGTGTGTGTGTGTGTGTGTGTGTGTGTGTGTGTGTGTGTGTGTGTGTGTGTGTGTGTGTGTGTGTGTGTGTGTGTGTGTGTGTGTGTGTGTGTGTGTGTGTGTGTGTGTGTGTGTGTGTGTGTGTGTGTGTGTGTGTGTGTGTGTGTGTGTGTGTGTGTGTGTGTGTGTGTGTGTGTGTGTGTGTGTGTGTGTGTGTGTGTGTGTGTGTGTGTGTGTGTGTGTGTGTGTGTGTGTGTGTGTGTGTGTGTGTGTGTGTGTGTGTGTGTGTGTGTGTGTGTGTGTGTGTGTGTGTGTGTGTGTGTGTGTGTGTGTGTGTGTGTGTGTGTGTGTGTGTGTGTGTGTGTGTGTGTGTGTGTGTGTGTGTGTGTGTGTGTGTGTGTGTGTGTGTGTGTGTTTGCGTGTTGTCGCGCATTCATGTGTTCGTGGTTAGTGTGTGAAGGAAACGAGAGTGTGTTTGGAAGTGTTCTGGGACATGAGATATTCCTCAGTGTTAGTGTGCTTCCAGATTTCGCATTGAATGTGATATAAGACAAAAAAGGAAAAAAACATACTGGCAATCTGAATTGCCTTGAAGAAGCAGGGCAGCAAGGAGGGCGGTGTTTGGTTTATCTTTTTCCTCTCCTTCGTCCATCCCTTCCTCACATCCCACCTTTCCACCCACCCATCGCTGGAGACACAGTTGATGATCAATGGTAATATTTGATTAGCAAATATTGTTTACTATTTATCGCATCTTGGCAAGTATAATTTCCAACATCTTAAATTCACATTTCAGGCCACATGGTCAAAACACAAACAAACTCACAAATAAATAAAGATTAAGAAGCAAAGTGAAAATGAACGTGTTCTTTTTGTACATGATCATGATGGTGGTTGCCTCCGCTGCCGGGGCCAAGCTCCCCGGCAGGGGACAACATGGAGGCGCTGGTACTCCAGGTAAAGAGTGGCCAGCGCCTCTGGGAAGACCTGCAGGAGGAGCGCCTGTTGTCTGCACGGCAGTGGGCGCTGCTGGAGGACGAGAGGGAAAAAAAAGATGCTGAGTTCACGCCGCTGCACCAGCAGGTGCAGCGGCTGCAAAAAGATCTCGTCCTCCAGCAGCAAGAAGCCAGCGCCGTGCAGCAACAGGCTGACTCTCTCCTGCAGGGTCTTCGCCTTGAAAGGCAGGAGACGGCGGACCTCCTGCATCAGCAGGCCACAGCCGCTGATCAGGGGTTCCGCCGTCTCTGCTTCATTGATGCGGGGCAACGGGGACATGTCCAACCTTTGCCGTGAGGCAAAGTTGGATGTGTCCCCTGAGCTGGCCGAGTTGCTGCGCCAGCAGGCGCACCAGCTCGGCCAGCCTAAGCCCCGCAGAGAGAGGTGGACGCGAACCAAGGTGGCGATGGTGGTGATTGGCTTGGTGGTGACGGTCAAGATTGTCTGGCGCCTTGGTGAGCCAGAGAGGCGCACCTCCTGGCTCTCCTAGGTGCCAAGACAACGTGATCACCGCCACCACCACCACCCACCAACACTCGCCACCTCAAATTGCAGCACCAACCGTCCACCTCATAGTACCTGCCACTTCCACATTCCACCTTCCGCCACCTGAACAACATACCCCAGCATACAATATCCGCCGACACAAAACATAGCCATCCATCCGCCGCCACCAAACAAATCCGTCCATCCGCCACCAAACAAATCCGTCCATCCGCCACCAAACAAATCCGTCCCGCCAAAAACAAATCCGTCCATCCGCCGTCCACCAAACAAATCCGTCCATCCGCCACCAAACAAATCCGTCCATCCGCCACCAAACAAATCCGTCCATCCGCCACCAAACAAATCCGTCCATCCGCCACCAAACAAATCCGTCCATCCGCCGCCACCAAACAAATCCGTCCATCCGCCACCAAACAAATCCGTCCCGCCACCAAACAAATCCGTCCATCCGCCACCAAACAAATCCGTCCATCCGCCACCAAACAAATCCGTCCATCCACCCAAATCCACCAAACAAATCCGTCCATCCGCCACCAAACAAATCCGTCCATCCGCCACCAAACAAATCCGTACATCCGCCACCAAACAAATCCGTCCATCCGCCGCCACCAAACAAATCCGTACATCCGCCACCAATCAAATCCGTACATCCGCCACCAAACAAATCCGTACATCCGCCACCAAACAAATCCGTCCATCCGCCACCAAACAAATCCGTACATCCGCCACCAAACAAATCCGTCCATCCGCCGCCACCAAACAAATCCGTCCATCCGCCGCTATCAAACAAATCCGTCCATCCGCCACCAAACATCCCAATCCGCCATCCACCAACCCTCACTCCATCCTCTTTTCCTCTTGTTTCATTTTTTTCTCTCTCTTTTCTGCGTCCATTCATTGTAGTGTGTTGTATTCATGTCTTCACTTTATTTTTCTTTCAATTGTATTTCTTGTCTTATAATTGGAAATAATATAAAGCTTTTTCATTTGTTTTACTCTGTGGTGGCGTAGGTGACTAAAGAATTGTCCCAGATACCAGTAAAGGAAAGCCCTACTGACACTTCAGGCATTAGCCACATTCAGAGCTACAGAGTTAACTTAATTCCTCAAGACCGCGATATATTTTCCTTTTAATACTGACCAAGGTTAAGGAAACTCGTTAAACCTCAACACTGCCACCTGTTTATTGCATTAAGAACTTTTCATCATGTAAAGATTTTGGATAAAGGAAGAAAATTTGTGTTCTTACATGTTAAAACATTTTTCATATAGATTCAGGATAAACGTTCCCAGAAAAATATGTGTGGTTGTCATTGTGCGTGTGTGTGTGTTTCACTGTTTTATCTACTGCAGTCTCTTACGAGACAGCCAGACGTTATCCTACGGAACGAGCTCAGAGCTCATTATTTCCGATCTTCGGATAGGCCTGAGACCAGGCATACACCACACACCGGGACAACAAGGTCACAACTCCTCGATTTACATCCCGTACCTACTCACTGCTAGGTGAACAGGGGCCACACGTGAAAGGAGACACACCCAAACATCTCCACCCGGCCGGGGAATCGAACCCTGGTCTTCTGGCTTGTGAAGCCAGCGCTCTAACCCACTAAGCTACCGGGCGTGTGTGTCTGTGTGTGTGTGTGTGTGTTTGTTTTGTTAGGATTTTAATTAAGTAAGATCAATCTGTTGAAATGCTGATGTCAATATAGGTGTCTGTGGTGGAAGTTAATAAGAGTGAATAAGAGTGATAGTTTTGAATGAATGACAGGTGCGAATGCATGACCAGGTAATTTAATAAGAGTGCTTGGGAAGATTCCTTTTCTTGTATCACCTTCAGTTTAATTCCTTTTCTCGTGGATTTTATGAAGAAAGTTGATTTTCCTTGTCTCTATTTTTCTGTCTTGAACTAAATTCCTTATAATAATTAGTGTCACTTTTGCTTCTCAGGTTAGCCCGCTATCTTGAATTCCTGCATTGTTTTCTTTTATTACCTTTGTTATTGTACACACACACACACACACACACACACACACACACACACACACACACTGGTACCTCAGTGGTTAGAGCGCTGCCTTCACAAGCTAGATGACCTGGGTTCGATTCCCCGGCCTGGTGGAGATATTTGGGTGTCTCCCCTTTCACGTGTAGCCCCTGTTTACCTAGCAGTGAGTAGGTACGGGATGTAAATTGGGGAGTTGTGACCTTGTTGTCCCGGTGTGTGGTGTGTGCCTGGTCTCAGGCCTATCCGAAGATCGGAAATAATGAGCTCTGAGCTCGTTCCGTAGGGTAACGTCTGGCTGTCTCGTCAGACACTGCAGCAGATCAAACAGTGAAACACACACACACAAACACACACACACACACACACACACACACACCGCGTAGTCTATTGTTTAGCACTCTCGACTCACAATCGAGAGGGCTCGGGTTCGAGTCCCGGAAAGCGGCGAGTCAAATAGGCAATCCTCTTAATGTTTAGCCTCTGTTCACCTAGCAGTAAATGAGTACGGGATGTAACTCGAGGGGTTGTATCATCGCTTTCCCGGCGTGTGGAGTGTGTTGTGATCTCAGTCCTGCCCGAAGATCGGTCTATGAGGTCTGAGCTCGCTCCGTAATGGGGATGACTGGCTGGGTGACCAGCAGACGACCGTGGTGGTGAATTACACACACACACACACACATATACACTCGGACACACACACATATACACAGAGAGAGAGAGAGAGAGAGAGAGAGAGAGAGAGAGAGAGAGAGAGAGAGAGAGAGAGAGAGAGAGAGAAATCATGGCGAGGACTAATATTTTTCTCACTCGGTTCAGTTTTTTTTTATTTCCACCCAGTCATTGTCGTCAAAATATTTCTTCCTTTGGGGCTTTTTAACTTTACGAAGCTAACTTTTTTTTAAGCCCACCTGCTCGACCCCAGTTGAAAAAATTTACCTCTCACTCTCTCTCTCTCTCCCCCTCTCTCTCTCTCTCTCTCTCTCTCTCTCTCTCTCTCTCTCTCTCTCTCTCTCTCTCTCTCTCTCTCTCTCTCTCTCTCTCTCTCGCTGTGGCTCTCAACATTATTTTTATTTAGTGTTATTTTTGTGACGTTTTTAATTAAATTTTGAGTGGTTCTTTTATATTCTGTATTATTCATTAATTACTTCTGACAAAATAAAGACAAAAAAATACGAGAGAGAGAGAGAGAGAGAGAGAGAGAGAGAGAGAGAGAGAGAGAGACTTTTGACAGAATAAAGACAAAAACAGACGACTATGGAAATTTATGCAATAAATATACAAACCAACAAAAAATTAAAGAATAAAATGAAAGAAAAAGATAAATAAAAGGAGGAGGAGAAAGAGAAAGATGAAGAGGAAAGAAAAAATGGAGGAAAGAAGGAATACGAGAAAGGAGAGAAAGAAGAAATAAATATATGAAGTTAAGGAAAATAATAACAAGTAACGTAAGAATAGAAGGAAAAGGAGAAGAAGAAAAAGAAGAAGAAAAAAAAGAGGGAAGAACACGAAAAAAAAGGAAGCGAACGGAGAGAGAGAGAGAGAGAGAGAGAGAGAGAGAGAGAGAGAGAGAGAGAGAGAGAGAGAGAGAGAGAGAGAGAGAGGAGAAAACAGCCAAATACCGAAAACAATATATGGGCGAGTGAAATGCGAAGGATGAAGAGGAGGAGGAGGAGGAGGAGGAGGAGGAGGAAGACTTGGCACGCTCTCAGCGTTACTGAGCTCGTTCTATTCCCATTAATCTACACCTACCGACGCGCACCTGCCGGGAATATCAATTAGTTTCACACAGGTACGGCAACTCCACCCCTCCACACCTCTCTTCCTTCCTCCTCCTTCCCCCTCCTTTCCCAAACAGAGGGCCAAGCAGGTAAAGGTAGAGGTGCCAAGCGGGGGTGTCACGAGAGAGAGAGAGAGAGAGAGAGAGAGAGAGAGAGAGAGAGAGAGAGAGAGAGAGAGAGAAGAGGAGAAAGGGAAAATAAAATGTTTAGTTTAAAGATAGTAATATAGAGGAAGGTAACACACACACACACACACGCACGAACGGAAGGGAAAGAGAGAGAGAGAGAGAGAGAGAGAGAGAGAGAGAGAGAGAGAGAGAGAGAGAGAGAGAGAGAGAGAGATACTGATACTGATACATTTATTGGGCCTTTATGGGTACATTAAAATCAGTATGATACAGAATGTGAAGAATTCCCTCGGTCTGTTGAGCATAAGCTCTTTGACCTATTTGAAATTTATGTTAGGCCGACGCGGTTAGTTGTAGAGGCCTAATTACTATACATATATTTACAAACAAGTAAATTAAAGATTTCCTAACTAAATTCCACTTCTACAACCAAATATACATCTACATAACACATATGTAATAAATGCAGTAATAAATACAGTAGTGGATGATAATGACAAATAGAATAATAGTAATAGAAACAATAGATAATGATAAATGATAAATAATAGTAAAGAAAAATAAATATAATAACATAGCAATGATATTAAAATAATAATAATATAATAATATAACAATTATAATAATAATAGTAAACGTACAATAATAAAACAATTGACATTAAAACATTATTAATAATGATACATTAATAAATAAAATAATAATGAAAATTATACAAATAATAACAATCACATTACAATAATAATAAAAATATAATACTATAATGATAATAGTACTATAATAATAATAATAAAAAAAAAAATAATAATAATAATAATTATTATTATTATAATAATAATAATAACATAATAAATGATAATAGTAAATGTACTATAATAATAAAACAATTTACAATAAAACAATAATAAATAATACAGTAATAAATAATAAAATACTAATAATAATGAGAAATTATACAAAATTAACAATCACATATTACAATAATAATAATAACAATATAAATACTATGATAATGATACTATAATAATAATGAAATAATAATAATAATAATGATAATAATAATAATTATAATAATGATGATAATGATAATAATAATAATATTTATAATGATAATGATAATAATAATAATTATAATAATAATGATAATTGTTATGATAATAATAATAATACAGAGCAATAAATAAAAGTCCCTAAAATTTACTAAGGAAGAATTGTTTTATCTTGTTCTTAAAAATTTGAGGTGATTTGATATTTCTAAGTTGTTCTGGTAGCTGGTTCCACTCTTTGACACCTCTGGTTGTGACATATTGCTGTGCGTGGGATGTTCGACACAGCAGGAGCTTTAAATCATATGGTCTGCGGGTATTAGGGTTGTTAGACATGAAGTGGAATGTGTCGTCTGACTGTCGTGAATATAGTGACTTGTGAACAAAGATGTTAGTCTGGAGAGATATTATGTCGCTTAGTTTTAGTAATCTAAGGTCATTAAATAATGGGCCAGTATGGGCTGAACGATGACTAAATGACATGACTCGCAGTAGCTTCTTTTGTGCGACAAAAATATTGTCTATGATGGTACTGCCTGCTCCCCCCCAAATGGCACGACAATACAAAAATTTGTGTACGCTAATGATATATATATTTGTCTTAAACAATGAAGAGAAAGATTATTTCTTATCTTGTATATAATTCCAGTTAGTTTATTAGTTTTAACAATAAGCTCACTAATTTGTGATCTCCATTTTAGCTTTTGATCTATCATTATGCCCAGAAATCTACATTCTGACACTTGGTTTAATAACTTGTTGTTAATATAAACATTAATATTGACTGTATTCGTCATGAGTGGGGAGGATAACATGCAATGAGTTTTAGAAATATTTAAGGTAAGTTTATTGCTGTGAATCCAGTTTGCAACTTTCACTAGTTCAGCATTAAGAGTATTGGTGATGATGTTTAAATTCTCCCCTTGAATGTAAATAGTGGTGTCGTCGGCAAAAAGAATGAAATTAAGTTTGTCAGAGATCCGTGTTATGTCATTTACGTACAATAAAAAGAGAATTGGGCCTAAAATTGATCCTTGAGGAACACCACAGCTAATGGGAACATATGATGATTTGCCGTTATTGTACACTGTGTATTGTTTTCTGGAAGATAGATAACTTTGAAACCAAGCATGTGGTAACCCCCGAATGCCGTACGTTTTTAACTTTACTAAGAGGATTTCATGGGATATTGTATCAAAGGCCTTTGAAAAGTCACAAAAAACTGATATTTGCTGTAATTTATTGTCTATTGCATTGTGAATATTTTGACAAAGTTTGTGTAGGGCAAGTTCAGGAGAAGAATTAGGGCGAAATCCGAATTGTGATTCAGATAGGATTGAGTACTTACTAAGGTAGTCCATCAACCTGTTACATACAATTTTTTCAAAGATCTTACTGATACTAGGGAGAATTGATATTGGCCTGTAGTTAGTGTGTACGTTTCTCTCACCTTTTTTTGTGGACTGGTATAACTCTGGCTATTTGTAAATGTTTAGGAAAACACCCTTCAGCGAACGAACGATTAATTATGTATTCTAAAAATGGGAGATTTCGTCGCAACATTTTTTTATGACCTTGATATTGATGTCATCAAAACCCGGAGCGGTTGATTTTAAACTTATTACAATATCTTTTATTTCTTGTTGTGTTGTAGGGTATAAAAAGAAAGAAGACTGAACAGGTCGTGGAATAAATGAAGAAAACGAGACTGTCGATTGCTGTACTTTATTAGCTAGAGTAGTTGCTATGTTGCCAAAGTATTCGTTAAATGATGTTGCTATTTCTGAGGGGGTGTGCAGTGTTTTATTATCGAAAGACATTATATCTGGTAACTTCTTGTCTTTGTGTCTTCCCATTAAGAGATTGATTGTTTCCCATGTCCTTTTAGGATTACCCGAGTCATCTTCGAGTCGACTTTTATAATAGTTTTCTTTGGCTGTTCTTATTAGCGAGGTGAGCATGTTTCTATATTGCTTAAATGATTTTTCATAAGTAAGTGGCCATTTTGCATAGAGTTTTTGTAGCTTGTTTCGATGCTTAATAGAATTTTTTATGCCTTGTGTTATATAAGGCTTGTCTAGATGTTTTATTTGGCAATTGTACTGTTTGAGTGGAAAATGCTGATCATAAAGATTATTGAAATGTTTCATATAACTAGCAAAACTTGCATTCACATCATTAAAAGTCATTATGTCTAACCATTTGTAAGCAGCTAAGCCTTGTTTGAAAAGATCAATGGACGAGTCCTGAAATGATCGTTTACATATGGTGATTTTGGAAGAGTTACTGAAATTTATTTTAGTATCAACATTAAATATACTAAATACAGGAAAATGGTCGCTAATGGAATTATGGAAAATGCCACTTACTAGATGGTTGTGCAGATTGTTAGTCCATATATGGTCAATCAAAGTAGCAGAATTTCTGGTAACTCTAGTGGGCTTGGTAATTACAGGAAAGAAATGATAAGCATAAAACATATCAATTAGGTTATACATCTGATTATTCTTATTTAGGAGGTTTATATTAAAATCTCCCATCATATAACATGGGAGCTTCTCATTTGCTAGATGTTCTGCAATATTTTCAAGAGATGATATGAATTCATTGAAGCTAGCGTTAGGTGACCGGTAAATTATGCCGACAATATATGTAAATGGTTGTATAACTTTTATAAATAGTGTCTCAATGTGGGGTGTCTGCAGGGTAAAATCATGTAATTCTAATCCTGTAAAGTTATTGTAAAGATAAATTGCAACTCCTCCTCCTTGGGTATTTTTACAACTGTGATAAGCAGTGTACTTACTTATATTATATAGTGGGCTAACCGAATTTGTCAGACGTGTCTCACAGAGGCCGATAACATCAAAGTCAAATTCAAGTCGATCAATGAACTGGTTTAAAAAAGCATCTAAATGAGAGGGTATGCTACAGATGTTGTAAGACAGCAATTTCAAACAGTCACTGGATACTTCATATGGAAAAGTGTCATCACAAAACAGTAATTACATTTAGGTACATTCAATACATGATCATTCAAAAGATTAGTATCAAAATTGAATTCATCAAACTGTAAGCTATTGATTACATTGAGTGGAAAGCTATGATATTCACTTTCAGTTAGTACATTCAGCAATTCATCATTACTCAAATTAGCAAAAGGAAAAAGTAATTGATCTATCATAATGGATTAGGATTACAAAATATTCTGATCTGCTGCAATAGTTATTTCTTAAATGAACGCGATGATGTTCGCGTGGTCCGCTGCGCTGGGCCTGGGGTGCCCACACTACCGGTACGCGTAGGCACTCCAGCACCACCGGCACCACCAGCAGTAACACCAGCTGTAGCAGAACTACCTCCACGTACGTCCTTACCGGTAGGAAGTCTCCATACGCCAGCTGCTGTCACGTCCGCAACGCTGCCATGGGCAGAACTCCCACTGGCGTCAGCATCTCCATGACGAGCAGGAACGAGGGCAGGAGCAGCGCCAGAGTCCCCACCGCCACCACTCACAAGTGAGTGGGTAACAACAGCCGGTTCACCTCCGGTGGCACCGCCTCGAACAGGTGTGTGAGGTGGTGAACCACGTCTTCCTGCTGCCTGCACTGGTAATCCATGCGCAGGCGCACTTAACCTTTCCTTAATGATGAGCTTTGTGTGCCTAAAATAAGCCACTTTTCCTTCACTTTTAGCTTGTTTCAAATGTGGCATTTGTGCTTTCTTAATAGCTTGGGAAGCAGGACACAAATCTTCATTGATGTAGACTTTGGTTCCACGCAGTTTGGTGACGTTCCTCATCACGGCTTCTCGGTCTCGAAACCTGATGAAACGAGCGATAATTGGCCGGCTCCAATGGACATTAGGCTGGCCCACTCTATGCGCTCGTTCCAATTCGATGTTGGGTAGTTCCATCTTGGTCTCGAGCAGCTTTGTCACTTGAATAGCAGTTTGTTCCCAGGTTTCGCCAGGTTGTTCATCAATGCCGGTGATTTGCAAATTGTTTCTGCGGTTGTAGTCCTCCTGGTAATTGCATCTGTCTTCAAGCTCTTTTATATGCTTTCCATTCGCTTCTAATTCATCGCGTAGGTTTTGATGGTTTCCTTGTTGGTCTTGTCTTGAATTTCTTTAACCTGCATTTCTTGTTTAAGGTCGTCCACTTCTTTTTGGGTGAACTCTATAGGCTCCTTGTTACATCACCAACTGCACTATGAAGAGCCTTGATTTTGTCGTCCATTTGCTTAATTAAATTTCTAGTGCACTGCGGAATCCTTGTTCTTGTGAAGTAAGGATTGATTTCAGAAGTGTCTCATCCATAATGAGAAAAGCAGTGGAAAAGGTTGTAGCAGCGGAGCGGCAGAGCGATACGTCTAACCACCACGGCGGACAGAGAGAGAGAGAGAGAGAGAGAGAGAGAGAGAAGAGAGACACGAGAGACAGAGAGAGAGAGAGAGAGAGAGAGAGAGAGAGAGAGAGAGAGAGAGAGAGAGAGAGAGAGAGAGAGAGAGAGAGAGAGAGAGAGAGAGAGAGAGAGAGAGAGAGAGAGAGAGAGAGAGAGAGAGAGAGAGAGACCTGGAAACCACCTTAAACACAACACAACACAACACACACACACACACACACACACACACACACACACACACACACACACACACCACACACACACACACACACACTGCCCTATAATGTAAGAATATTGCCGGAAAGAATAAAATCGTAAAAAGATACCGTGTGCCAGGCCAGGTCGCTGCACTGTGGCACTAGGGGCGCAGTGCCATAGGGGCACTTTCCCTCCTCTCCTCTCTCCTTCTTTCCTTCACCTTTTCTTCTTCTCCTTTCCTCCATCCTCTCTCTTCTCTCTCCTTTCTCTTTCCTTCTTCAGTCACCCACCTTCCTCCTTCCTTACCTCCACCTTCTCTCCTTCCTTTTTTCCTCCCAGAGTCACACACATTCCTTCCTTTTTTCCTTCCTACCTTCCTACCTTCCTCTCCTTTCCAAAATACAAACCCTCCTCCTTTCCTTCACCCTTTCTCCTCTTCTTCCTCTTCTTTCCCAGTAACCCTTTCTTCTTTTTCGTACACCCTCTCTTTCTTCTCTCTTTCTGTTTTCCTTCCATCCTCTGTTCTTGTTTCTCTCCTTCATCTTCTCTCTTCTCTCCTCTCCCATCACAAACTGTCCTCCTTTCCTTCACCCTTTTCTCCTTCTGTCTCTTTTCCTCCACCCTCTCCTTCCTCTTTCCTTTCCCAGTCACCCATTCTTCTCCTTTCCTTCACCGTCTCTCCTCTCTCTCTTTCTCCTTTCCTTCCATCCTCTCTTCTTCTTTCTCTCCTTCACCTTCTCTCTCCTCTCTTTCCTTTCCCAATCACCCCTCCTTCTTTCCTCCAGCCTCTCTCCTTCTCTCTCTTTCTCTCTTTCTCTCCTTCCTCTCCTTCACCTCTCTCTCTCTCTCTCTCTCTCTTCTTTGTCCTTAGTGGTCACGTGGATTAAGGCGTCGCATTCTGCCACGATGGTGGTAGATTGCGGGGCATCGATTCGAACCCCACTAATGACATCTAGCAGCTATATGGCCTTTGTTGCCTGGCAGTTGGACGAATTACTTCATTGGAGGAGGGGCTCCCTTGTGATGACTTAATTTGAGGATTATTAATTTTAATCCTTTAATCTCTCTCTCTTTCTCCTTCATCTCTCCAATCACTTAACCTCCTTTCCTTCACCCTATCTCCATCTCTCTCCTTTCCTTCACTTTCCTTCCCTCTTCCTCTCCAATCACCCACCCTCCTTTGCTTCCCCCTCTCCCCTCTCTCTCCTCCCTCAGCCTGTCTCTCTTCACCCTGCGGACTATGTTAGCGTAAGTCTTGGGCTGCTTGAAGAGGGCGCTGATGGAGAAGTGGTGCAGGCCAAGGCTACTCATCTCTATCCTGCTCCTCGTCCTTTTCACTGAGTACTGCAGGACTCGCATGCAGCCCCTGTGTGTGTGGAGAGGGTTAGATTAGGTTAGGTTAGAGAGAGAGAGAGAGAGAGAGAGAGAGAGAGAGAGAGAGAGAGAGAGAGAGAGAGAGAGAGAGAGATCTGTTTTGTTTTGATATTGTAAGAGAATATAAATAGATGAATTTTTCTTTTTTATTGATCATTGAAATGTGGAATGTGTGGAATGTGTGTATAGTTATATGCGGTGTTTAATGTTGAGGGAACACACACACACACACACACACACACACACACACACACACACACACACACACAGCACACACACACACACCAGAGGATAACACACACACACACACACACACACACACACACACACACACACACACACACACACACACACACACACACACACACACACACACACACACACACACACACTTTACAACCAAACACACAAACACAAACCCCAAAACAGCTCGCCGGGAAAAAATTAAGGAAAAACTGTCTCCAAATTAAATAAGCGTTGTTGGATCGTATATACGGAAAGAAGAACGAGAGAGAGATGGAACAGAGTAGTGCTGCCAGGCGTATGACGATGTCAAAACATACGCCATCGTGTGAAAATCAACAGTACATTGAAACTCATGTTGCACTAAGGAAACTAACAGATGATATTATGGACAAGGATTTTTCTGGATTCAGGGACGAACGAGGTAATATGAGAAGGTTAATCAACGTGGAAAGAGAATTAAGGTATATGAAGGACGTGATGCCGAGTCTAATGGACAAACAGGACCGACTGACAACGGAAAACACAGAGCTGAAGTTGAGATTGGTAGAATGTGAGAAGGTCAGTGCAATCAATCAGGGATTAAAACAAGAGATGAAAGAAATAAAGAAACAAAATGACGTACTAAAGGCCGCCTGTCAAGACTACGGAAACTCCTTAAGGAACTTACAGGTTAAAGTGCAGGATGGAATTGTGGACAGGGTAAAACGTGGATTGGGTGAAAACAAGCTGAAGGAACTACGAAATGAATGGAAGCAAGAACAGGAAGAGAAAAAAGTAAAATTTTCGAAGGTTGTAAAGAAACAAATATAGGAAAACACGAAAATCGTTGTAATTCAAGTCATTAGAGAAAGAAGACCTGGTGCGGGATACAGTGGACAAGAAAAAAAAGCTTCGTGAGTTTTGGGATGAAGGAAAAGAAAAATCCAAATAAATTCACGAGAAAACTTGAAGCGAGAGAATTGGGCAAAACTGTTATCAAACAAGTACAAGACAGCACACAGGAACTAGACCAGGAAATGGAGGAAGTGATCAGGCTAGGAGGATACAGTGAAGGGGGTAGGAGACCAATGAAAGTGAGAATGAGATCCCAAGTGGCAGTAGATGAAATTATAGCTAGGAAAGGGAAGCTGGCCGATGATACTGAACACAAGGATATATGGATAAAAAAAGATATGAACCTAGAGGAGAGTGAAAAGGAGAAGGTGCTAAGAAGTGAAGCTAAGGAAAGAAACGAGAAAAGGACAGAGATAGAGAAGAAACATTTTTTACTGGAGGGTTCTGGATATGAGACTAAAGAAGTGGTACCTACAGAAGAAAGAGGAGGTCGTGGAGGAGGCAAGAAATTAAGATTGACTTATACTTTTATAGATGGGTTGTTATCAAGCATGTTGGAGGTTAGGGATTATTTGAAAGAGAAAAAGCCGGATGTAATGTGCATCGTTGAAACAAAACTAAGAGAAGAGATGCATGTTAACTTTAGAGAGGAGGGATATAATACCTGGAGGAGAGACAGGAAGGATAAAGGGGAGGAGGAGTGCTGACAATGGTTCATGATAATATATGTGTGGAGGATGTGCAATATGGAGAGGACAAAGTCGAAGTAATGGGAGTAACAATCAAAACAGAGGAATTGAAGAAGAGAAAAATTATATATTTAAACATTTAAACATTTAGACATTTTATCATCCCTTGAATAAATACAATCATTTATAAGTGAGAATATATAAGTACAGGGAGCCTATTAGAAGCTACAAGCTTTTTGGGCAGTAAAGGAATTATAGTGCAGACAATATATGCTATATTTGCATACAGTGGCAAATAACTAATATTTACTAACTCAGATGGCTCTTCTAATATTAAGGCAATCAGGTTAATAACTTTATAGTTATAATAGGAACAATAATGATAATAATAACAATAATAATTTGTGGGCCGCCACAAAGGCAGTTAAAGCCCACGCCACTCGATTGTGGCATACCTCACACACACACAAACAATAATAATAATAATAATAATAATAATAAT
>NW_025541508.1:110000-125000 GCF_017591435.1 Portunus trituberculatus | reverse complement strand
GCAAGTCAGTCAGTCAGTAAATGTGCAAGAAGTGTTGGTAAGTAGGCAAACAATATGTCAGTAAAATTAGAAATAAAGTAGTTAATGCAGAAGTCAGTCAGTCTGTTAGTTAATGAGTCTTTCAGTGAGTCAGTAGGTCAATTGACCAGCCGATCAGTCAGTCACTCTGTCAATTAATCAGTCAATCAATCACTAAGAAAGCAAAGAAGCAAGAAAATACACACACTCACACACACACACACACACACACACACACACACACACACACACACACACACACACACACACACACACACACACACACACACACACACACACACACACACACACACACACACACACACACACCAAATAACACCCAAAACACCAAAGAGTACAGGGCAACAGCAAGTTCTCGTCCCTCTTGAGTTGCGTGGGCGTGTGGGTGAGGGTGTGGGGAACGTGGATGTGTGTGTGGGTGTGGGAGACTTGCTAAAGAGGTGTTAATGAGACAAATAACCCTTGACTTCTGATTTAGATGTCTTGTGTGAGAGATAACTTCTTTCCTCCTCCTCCTCCTCTTCCTCTTCTGACTTTACTCCTTTCCCTCTGCAACCCTACTCTCTCCCTAACTCCATTACTCCTCACTAATTCCCACTTCACTCTTCATCTCTCCCCTTTTCTCTTTCCATATTCCCAGTGCACACAAACTCCCAGCTCTCTTTATACTCTCTACTCTTCTCTCTCTCTCTCTCTCTCTCTCTCTCTCTCTCTCTCTCTCTCTCTCTCTCTCTCTCTCTCTCTCTCTCTCAAGCACACCTGAAAAGTATAGAAAATAAGTTATGAATGTTTAACCCCTTCAGTGCTGGGACGCATTTTTTTTACCAGGAGTTTTTGGTATGACTGGACGATTTTCTTTAGATTAGGAAGGGTCTATGGAGGTCAGAAGATTAATGGCCAGAGTCTTCATTGTTTTAATCCCCACATAAGTATTTGAAGCTGTATAAAAATCACCAAATAGTTAGCAGAGTGAATATGGAAACTCGTCATGGTACTGAAGGGATGAAACTAAAAAGAACGCTTGAAAATTTTAAGAATATCTGTACACGATAAGAATTATAACAGAAAAATGCTGAACGATAACACAAAAATATAATTAGGAAATGTGTTAGTTGATAAATACTCTACATAGGTGGAATTGATATAAGTATAAGTGGGCCTGTTTTTAATATTGTTTTGCCCTTGGCTGGCCGTCTCTCACATATTAAACAAATAAATAAATAAATAAATAGATAAATGAAATAAAATATAAAAGAAAACCATTGAAATAAATCACTCAATGCTTTACTCACTCACTCACTCACTCACTCACTCACTCAGTGCTTTACTTACTTTCTCTCTTACCTCTCTTCTCAATCACTCACTTCTCTCTCACCCTCACTCCTTCCCTCTTATCCTCTCTCTACTTCCTTCCTTCCTTCCTCCTCTTTCTCTCCCTCACTCCCTCCCTCAGTCGCTCACTCCTTCCCTCCCTCCCATTATCCCTCTTTACCTCCCTCCCTATCTTCTTCCCTCCCTCCCTCCCTTCTTTCCTCTCCCTCCCTATCTCTCCCTCCTCTAATCCTCCCTATTTCTCTCCAATTTCCTCCCTCCTTTCCACACTCCCGTCCTCCTTCCTATACCTACATACCTATTTCCCTCCTTCTCTCCCTTCCTTCCCCTCCCTCCCTTTATCCCTCCCAATTTCTCTCCACTTTCACTCCTCCTTCCTCCCTCCCTCCCTTGCTACTTATTTCCTCCTCTCCTTTCTTCCTCCCCCTTCCTCCTTCCTCTTCCTCTCTCCTTCCTCCTCTCTCCATCCCTCCTCCCAGTGTCAATGCTTCACTGCTTCGGCTTCTGACTCGTCTCGTCTGTTCGAACGCCAAAAGTGAAGCGCGGCATTTGGAAGGTTAATAATTTTCCACGACTCCCGTTTTCTATTGAGCGCTGGTTTGTAATTTATGGGGCGGCTGGGGAGAGAGAGACGGGAGACTACTGAATACGTGATACAATAGCTACTGATGAATAAATTGACGTGTGAGAGGGTGTGGGTGTTGGGGAGAGAGAGAGAGAGAGAGAGAGAGAGAGAGAGAGAGAGAGAGAGAGAGAGAGTAAACCAAAATAGAATAAAAAGTACATGATACAAACTAAACACAAAAAACACTTCCAAACTGAAATATACCAGGCAGATATACAAGAAAACACAAACACACACAAACACACACACACACACACACACACACACACACACACACACACACACACACACACACAGAGCGCTGGCTTCACAAGCCAGAGGACCGGGTTTCGATTCCCCGGCCGGGTGGAGATATTTGGGTGAGTCTCCTTCCACGTGTAGCCCCTGTTCACCTAGCAGTGAGTAGGTACGGGATGTAAATCGAGGAGTTATGACCTTGTTGTCCCGGTGTGTGGTGTGTGCCTGGTCTCAGGCCTATCCGAAGATCGGAAATAATGAGCTCTGAGCTCGTTCCGTAGGATAACGTCTGGCTGTCTCGTCAGAGACTGCAGCAGATCAAACAGTGAAACACACATAATGAGTGGAGTGGACTCAGATATCAGGTTGTTGTTGCCTAGCCATTATGAGGCTTTCAAAGAAAATCACACCTTTATAAACGAGAATGAGAGGTGGGAATAGGTCGGCATGTTTCATGCAAGAACTGCCACGTGTACACCTGATGGCCTGTCGTGGCTTCCACTATCTTCTTGAAGTCTCACCGTTAATATTAGTCAGGCTGTCTGCTGCTACTGCTGCTGCTGCTGCTGCTGCTGCTGCTGCTGCTGCTGCTGCTGCTGCTGCTGCTGCTGCTGCTGCTGCTGCTGCTGCTGCTGCTGCTGCTGCTGCTGCTGCTGCTGCTTAAAAGAGCAACTGGTACACTTAGTACAAGTTATACCTTCACCATCTTACGCGATTAATTAGAGCAGCCAAGTATAGTTACTACATAAATATTTTCAGTACTTCTAGAAACAGTACGAGTAAAACATGGCAAAGTATTTGTCTATAACCAAACACAATGTTATCCACCTTATCCAAGAAGAATTGTCAAGCTCCACGACTGCCCTTCCTGTCACTTGTACTGACGTTACCAGTGTTATCAAGACCATCTCCTCTCTTTAAAACATTTGCATACACATCTTCCACACCAAGTATTTCTACTCGTGCAGTGACAACACCCTCCTGTCTGCAGATGGCATGGCCTTGTATCCCACAGACTAGTATTGAGTCACTCTCTCTATAGGTTAATCAAGACCTCAACAAACTAAGTATTAGGTGCTCAAGTAATACGAGTACACTTTTAATGAATACCAATAAAAGTTATCATGTGCTATTTTCTAATAAAACAAATGTTTTTTGCGTGTTAGAAAATCAATAATGATATAATAAGTAGATCATCTAATCTTGATTTGCTAGTCAGTAATGTTTCCCCCAAACATTCAAGAAGCATTGCTGTGCTGCATAAATTAAGACATTTAATATCCAGTGAAGTGCTAAAACTTTGTACCGTGCACACGTCTAACCACAGCTTGTGTACCGTGAGCCAGTCTGGAGCACAGCATGAGCCACCCAGCTCACGTGCCGAGACTTGCTGCATCAAAAGATCATTCAAATTGACAGGCAGTTCTTACCTTGAACAAAACATTCAGTGTCAACAAGTCAATTTGACAATCAAAGTCACTGGAAAAGATTGCATGAAAACAATGCATCTGTCCAACAGTTCCCATGAGGTCAACTACTGGGGTGTGACACATTTTAATCCCTGCCTCGACTGTCTAACCCTGACAGTCCATTCCCTCCCCTCCTCCCCACCCTCTCCTCCTTTCCTACCGTCTTGTCCTGTTTCCATCTCTCCTTCTTCCCTCACTTTGCTTCCTAATTTTTGGTTGTTTCTCTCCTCCTGTACATTGATCCTGTCTTTGTTCCAGGCATACATATTATGTTACGTAATACACGTACACATATCCTCTCTCTCTCTCTCTCTCTCTCTCTCTCTCTCTCTCTCTCTCTCTCTCTCTCTCTCTCTCTCTCTCTCTCTCTCTCTCTCTCTCTCTCTGTGTGTGTGTGTGTGTGTGTGTGTGTGTGTGTGTGTGTGTGTGTGTGTGTGTGTGTGTGTGTGTGTGATTATCTGCTACATTAATTACAAATGTTTTCATCAATTATCATCTTATCCTTCATTATATTGCTTGAACTTGCCACACGTCTGTCAAATCAACTCTAATATCACATCAACGTCACTTTTCTGGTCAGTGTCTCAAAGGGAATTTAATCCCTTCAGTAGTGGGAAGCACTCTTATCATGATTTTTTGGGTGTGATTACACTATTTGATTTACATTAGGAAGAGAGTATGGAGGTCAGAAGATTAATGGACAGTCTTCACTATTTTGATCCCTACATAAGTTTCTGAAGCTATATAAAATCTCCAAATAGTAAGCAGAATGAATATGGAAACGCGTCATAGCTCTGAATTGGTTAATCTTACTAAACTCACGGAGGAGAAAACTTAAACAACAAACTTTATCGGCAGAGTTTTAATTGGAATGCACGTTACATGAGAAGCCTCTTCCTATTATAGTGCGCTACATGAGTAAGGATTGTGATTAATAAAAAGCCTGCAAGGAATACATATCATAGAGTAGATTCCATGAGAGTAGTGCAAGGTTAATAATGGAACTTCCTGGTGGTGGATCCGTTCAAGGTGGCCACTGTGCATCACTCGTGTCATGAGTGTTGATATGCTAGCTACAAGTTGATCTGAGCGCTGTTCACTGTCTATGCTTCACTGTTCGGGTTTAAGGCGTGTTTCGTGGGACTCATTGTATCTTTGAGGTCAGGTCAAGTGGAGGTCGGGAAGCTTGGCCTTTGTACCGTGGTGTTTCGTATCTTTCTATTCTGCTCTGTTCGACAAGTCCTTCCGCTGACTTTCTCTCTTCTTCCATGTTTGATACACTGTTTCCTTCTTCTCTTGTATCTTTAGACTGTCAAAAGTTACGGATGTGTTGTTTCTATGTATGTACTTCTCGGAGCCTTGTCAGACCTACTCCTGCTGTCTCCACCAGCACACTGGCTCACTCTACCAAGCTGAGTAAAACCTTGAAAAGAAAGGCTCCTCTGTTTCCCTCTGGCCAAGCCGGCCCATGACAACCTCCACTTTATTCTCTCCTACGTGTTCTTTCGTCGCACCATCACCCGTATGCCATCCTTCCGTGCATCCAGGAAGCTCGTCTGTGGTCTGTCTCTCTTCCTCCTGCCTGGAGGGTGCGTCTCCAGCATCCTTCTCCCCACGCACTCCTCACCTCTCCTCACTGGACACACCACCTCACTGTCGCCTCTCTGCCATTGCCCCAAACATGACCTGTCAAACTATCCAAAGAAGTGGAGAAATTCATGGCTGAGAATGAGAGGAATACAAGGACGGCCACGTGTAGCTCCGGCGGCTTCTTGTAGCTTCCTTTACTTTTGTTATGGTCGTTTGTTTTTATTGTCATTAATACTCTGTACAACTGCCTCACTCATTATCTGGTGAACAAAATCAAAATACCGATCCAATATCAAACGAATGATGTTTTTTTTTTAGCTTCAAATACGTCGTGCCAACATTTCACACGAGTCATTGGTTTCTTGATGTATGACTGTGTTCATTAAGCGTTGGTTATTAATGTCTTACGAGAAGGGAAGAAAGTGCTTCACATACTGGAGATTTTATCGTTTATCGCTGATGTAGAAAGTTAGAAAAATTGAATGACATTTACATTTTTCAAGGTGGGAATGTTTGTAGTCAGTCGCCTGACAACATGGCAACACTGAGGCACCATGACTGGTCCGATCTGTGTTCTCTTTGTGTTCTGAACAATGTTTTATTTCAAAGAGTGTCTTTGTAGTTCTTGTGTGGAGCATAAATGTTGTGACAGGCTGCAACTGGTGTCTTGCGTTGGTGACTCACGAAGAAAGGAAGGCAAGGTAAGAATGGAGAGGCTCAGGTTCAGGTTCAAGTGATGGTGCGGAGGGAGACTCGCCTTTGTAACAAAACTCCCTCTTGTATTTGTCTCATGCACGTACAGGGCTGTCTTGTAGTTTGTTATTGTCCTATTTTCTATTTTGTTTTATTTTGCCAAACGTACAAGTAACTTTGAGCGGTGTTTCATACCGGGACGGCCAAGTGTAGTACGTGTGATGGCTTCTTTCAGCCTCCTTTCTTTTCTCACGTTCTTATGCTCTTATGTTTGTTTCCTCACCTCCTCTCAAGTAACGAGGTCGACAAAGCTGGAAATGAGCACAACAAAGGACACTTTTCTACGATCAGTTTTACGCCCGTATTCACAAACGCCTTCACCTCTCACCACGACAACTCTCACTACGACAACTCTCACTACGTCCAAGGCCACAGAGACGACTAGCCGGGTTTTCAAGTTAGTTTCTCCTTTTAATAAACTAGAAATCTTGCCAATCTATCATCAGAACCATAAAAGTACTCTTAAGAACACGAGTGTCTTCAACTGGAGCCTTTGGAAGGAAGTGATGGTGGGAGAAAAGCGTTTCAGAATACTATATAGTTAGGACGAAGGTCGGGAGGCGAGAGTGAGGTGGCGTGGCTGTCTGGCAGAGGAGAGATGAGTGTGTGGGCAGGAGAATGCTGGAGATGGATCTACCAGACAGGAGAGAGAGAGAGAGAGAGAGAGAGAGAGAGAGAGAGAGAGAGATGCACGCAATGAATGATGATGACTCGCGGGTGATGGGCGTGACAAGACAAAGGAATAAAGAAGAGAAAGTGATGCGCTGTACCAACTCGACGGACACTAAGCCAGGAAGGAGTATTAATTCTGCAATACTCTCAGTTAAGCTCCGTGTTACCTACATGCTCTGTTGTTCACCGGAAAGTTTACTTCTTTATTTTCTTGCATTTTTTTCCTTTGCTTGAAAAAAAAAATAGTAAGTACTATTGTTTCACATTAATCTTCATGTAATTCCTCTAATGGCACAAACTTATTGTTGGGTCTGTGTACAAAATGTGTATAAAGTTATGTGCTTTGTTAATGTATTTGATTGTGCGGGCGATTGGTGTGTGTGTGTGTGTGTGTGTGTGTGTGTGTGTGTGTGTGTGTGTGTGTGTGTGTGTGTGTGTGTGTGTGTGTGTGTGTGTGTGTGTGTGTGTGTGTGTGTGTGTGTGTGTGTGTGTGTGTGTGTGTGTGTGTGTGTGTGTGTGTGTGTGTGTGTGTGTGTGTGTGTGTGTGTGTGTGTGTGTGTGTGTGTGTGTGTGTGTGTGTGTGTGTGTGTGTGTGTGTGTGTGTGTGTGTGGCGTGAGGTGATCATATGTGGGCAGTGAGCGTGACATTGTGGTGGTGGTGTGTCCCGCGGGTAACGCTGCGACATATTGTTTGGCACCATATTCGTCTACAACGTTTGTTTTGTGTTGTTTGTGTTTGATTGTGTTAGTTGTGCAGCTCAGGAAAGATAAGTTAACCTGCTCTTCTTTTGTTGTGTGTGTCCGTCATGATGATCGTTTGCAGTGTTACCAAAGGGAGACCAGAAAGGGCAGTGTTGTAATTTAGGTCGTCATTGCTTTGAGTTGCAGAACAAATAAGTCTCTTTGTATGATATCAGTCGTGGTAAGTAAGTGGATATTGATTTGTGGTGAGATGCCCTTCCATGGAGGAGGCAGTAGAACCCTGCCCAAACGATAATTACTCCCAGCGAGGTCTAATAGCACTGGTTCAGGGGGGTGCTGGGAACCTTCCTTAAAGCCAGCTGTGACCTCACTCAACGTTTCCCTTTGTCTCACAACACAAGGGGGGCAGTCACAGCCTGCCCTCTAAACACCACTTTCTTTCTTCACACAAAACTACATGCACTACCGACATATACATTCTTCACCAAAAATAATAATAAAAAAAAGATAACTTATGTTGTCATCTTGGGATTCTCTCCCCAAGTATTATTTGTTCACCTTGTTTAGGGACTGGCACCTCAGTGGGCCTTTTTTTTTAACCACAAATTTTGTTGCCCTTGGCCGGATTTCCCTCTTTCATAAAAACAAACCTAGGCAGCTTATCCAGTCAAAGATCACAACATTTTTACTCACCTGGTGTTGTAAGGTGTACATTCTGAAACACTTGAGGCGGCACCTCCACTACTTTACAAAGGCTGTACTTGAAGTGACGCAGGTTTTTAAGAGTGTCGTTATGGTCTAAGTACAGATTAACGTGTCTACATTATGAATAGGAGAAACACTCTTGAGAACCTGAACAACCATCTCCGTTTGACGTCTACAACAAAATTCTAAAGACATCCTACCCAGACCCTCATTCTTACCTGCTCTGGACCTTCGCGAAGCCAGCCAGGAATTAGAATTACAGAATAGCAACCTCCGAGTGGTGATGGAAGGAAGAAGGAAGGCCAATGAGAAAACTGGATGGAAATAGGATCAGAACTTCTGTTAGGGAGAGGGAAGGAAAGGAGAGAGAGTGGGAGATGCTGGGAAGTGTAGGACGGTGTGTACCAGGGGTGTTGGCGGTAGTGGCGGCGGTGCAGCGTGCGAAATTTTTCCTCCACGTATGCGAAAATATCTCGTGGGTTCCACAGCCCTCTGTTATCTTTGCTTAAACTGGTGGATAGAAGGATCTATGGAGCTGACATCCTAGCCAGAGTAAGCATGATCATCAATTGTCATTATGAGCGTGTAGTCTTATAATGTACTATTTATCCAATGTTTGAAGCCTCCAAATAGCTCCGACAGGCACAGTTCCGCACGACACCAACATTCCATCACGCACTTTAATATTTGTAATAAATACAGCGAGTTCAACATTTCTTTTGGTATGTTAGATAAAGGGGTGTTTTATGCTGCTCCAGGCAAATTGTCAGTGAGAAATGTACTCAACTTACTAATTTATTGGCGTAGTCGATCCGAGCAAAGCTGATTAAACATGCTCGAGTCACAAGGCCCCTCGCACTTCCATATTTTATAAAAACTAGGCTACAAAACAAATTTATTTGGAAATATTTCGACAGAAGAATGAATATATCATATTGACACAAAATCTCGACATTCTTGGTGCAGTAATATTAACATGTGAAGTGAAGGAAGTTGATGCCTTGCTTCCTTGCAATCTTGAGAAGCGTCCCTCCGCGAGATTAGCCAATTATAAGTAGGTGCTGTCACTGTCAGCTGTATCTAATGATAACTGTTTTCACTTCCGAGTTTGTAACCAGTGGATGGTTAAAGGATGACTCTACCTGTTCACCATCAACATGCCTCACTCCCATGGGTCTATCCTCCCCCCCATCCATGCATTATATATAAGAGGCCTACCTTCTCAACAAGCAAATTTTCTCTAATTTCCATTTCTAAAAGAATTCATATATAATTCTTCAGTGTGCTGTTGCTATTGTTAATTGTTTGCTTTAATAAAATACACCACATTAATGACCTTCTTGACAATAACACTGCTATTTTTGCAATAACACAAACATGGCTTGCTTCTTGTATTCCCAACCCTTGTTAATATCCACAGTTATGTATTAGACACAACTGATACTACACCATTAGTTATGAAGCATGAAACACTGACTGGTAATAAATTCCTCACAGTTTTGTTTTGTTACTCATTATATTCATCAGTGGTCCCATTTCAACTTTCAACCGTGCACTGTTCCCAGGTAACCATTAATTACCACCTGAAATATGTTGTTTGCCAAGCTATCCAGTTGTACATCCATCCATTCACCCATCTAGTCAACCTATCTACCTTTGCACTCACTCACCCACTTGCCATTCATTCAGCCACCTGCTTATCCACATATCTTGCCATCGCTCGAACTTACTGTCCACTTACTCTTCTACTGGCTCACTCATCCACCCGCGTACCTATACATGTATCCACCTATTTACCTATACAAGTACTTTCCTTCTTACATACAATATCTTTACCTGTATTGTTTATTTAGCCAGCCAGACACTGTGCTAAGAAATCAAGCAACGTTTTACACTTTCTTTTTATTGTCTTTTGTGTCTTCCTCAATCTGAAGTCCTCTGATCTGCTGACAGTCTTTTTCTTAGGGGTCATCAAACACATCACCCTTTTTTCAGAGTGTTGGGTCCTCTCCGCTCTCTTCACTCAGACTCACTTCAAGCAAGCGTGTCTTCTTTCACTGCATCTGTAAAGCCTCTCTCCAGTTAGTCGCCTTTTCTCCTGTCAAATGCGCACATCCACTCCCAGCGTTCTTTTCTCCAGGGTTTCAAGGCAGTTTATCTTAAGACTTCAGACACGTAAAAATCGTTAGAAAAGTCAATTTCAGTTTTCGACATTATAGTATATCTAGATGCATTGGCGTTGCCAGACGCGTGTTTATTTTGGATTTTGCGAACATTTAAATGCCCAGCGGGGAATTTAAATGGATCAGCTGACTGGGAGTGTTGCCATATCATATAGTGAAAAATTTCTTTTCATTTTTTTTTTTTTTCGTTTTGTTTCTTGCTGTATAGAAACCCAAAGTTATTCTGGTTGGTGTACGATACGTTGGGCTTGTCTGAGAGTGAGGGACGCTGGCTTGACCGTGATCCGTGAGGGAGGTACACGCATGTGACGCTTGTGATTACATTGTATTTCTCGTGTTATTTACCTACAAAATGCCTAAATTATCGCGTACAAGACTAAACAGACGTGCGAGCATGTCCAGGATTGCTTCTATCTACAATCCACTGAAAGCAAACGAGAGGAGAGAGGAGAGAAGTGAGGAGAGAATCGAGTCTCCTTCCACCACCACCACCACCACCAGTTGTTGCTTCCTCGTCCAGTTCCAGCAATAGTTTCTTGGACAATGTTGAATCTGAGAGTTCTGGTGCATTGAGGAAGAGGCTAGTAGCTAATAAATTACCTGTTCTAACACCAACAAGTCGTGAAAGTGGAATAATAAGCATCAGTTCTCTTAATGATATTGCCAGCAAAATCATTGAGAGAACTGATGCTCCAGTACACACACTACACTTGGTTTTGCTGGCAATATAATTGAGAGAACTGATGCTTATTATTTCACTTTCATGACTTGTTGGTGTTAGAACAGGTAGTTTATTAGCTACTAGCCTCTTCCTCAATGCACCAGAACTCTCAGATTCAACATTATCCAAGAAACTATTGCTGGAACTGGACGAGGAAGCAACAGCTGGTGGTGGTGGTGGTGGTGGTCGTTGGTGGTGGTGGAAGGAGACTCGATTCTCTCCTCACTTCTCTCTCTCTCCTCTCGTTTGCTTTCAGTGGATTGTAGATAGAAGCAATCCTGGACATGCTCGCACGTCTGTTTAGTCTTGTACGCGATAATTTAGGCATTTTGTGGGTATCAAGCCACCTCATGGGTCGTGTGGAAGAGCCTGAACCTCCTAAGATTGATTTGCATAAAGCTTATTGTATGATATGGTAACATTTCCCATTTTTTCAATTGCCGTCATGGAAAAACGTTTTGGTTAGTGATACCATAATTACTGTATCTTTTTTATTAATTACCCAATTTCAAGTCGGTTTGTTTTTCTGGAAACTACATTAAAAGGCCTATAAAATATATTAAGTAAATTTTCTGAGAAATGGATTGTTATAGGAGTTAATCATAGCCAAACTTTGAGAGCCGTTTTCTCAAGAATGGATTTTTGATGCATTTTGATGCTTCTATGAGTAACTACATTTTTTATTTTTAACTAATTTTTATTCTGTTAATTTTTCTTTCCAGAGTATGGTGTGTAGAGGATTTCTGTCTGATGAATTAATTATATATCAAAAATACGGTTTACATGAAAATCTAAATTTCTTAAAATTTGGTTTTGCTCATGTGGATGGTAGTTTTGACATTTTGATTAAGTTTAATTAAATTCCATCCATTTTTCTTCATGATTCATCAAACTCTATGCAGTCCCCTTAAATTCTGGATAATTCTTTTTTGGCCTTTCTTAGTGACTACCTTAGTGGCGCCATTATTTTTCGTTCTTTTGTTGCCCGAGAGGAGTGACGCTCTGACATGGATAAAGGCGAATCCAAGTTTCTCCTCATGCCCTGACCAGACCACATTAGTATAACCTTGAATAACTGATTGATTCACCCAGTGCGTTTGTGGCTCGTATTCCCAAACACTTATGTGCTTTATGTACACTATTTCAAAAGGCTTTATTAAAAATTACACGAAATTTTAAAGGTGATTTTACGGTTCTAGAGGCAGATTGACAAGATTTCTACATTATTAACTGAAGAAACTCTTGAAAACGCCGCTAATCATCTCTGTGACCTTGGAAAATAGGCGTGGTGAGAGAGCAAAGCGTTTCTGAATACGGACCTGAAAAGATTCATCAATTCCGTGGATTCCTTCACCACTGAAGTAACTGACGCCTCCCAGAATCTGTCGTATTCTTCAACTCATCCACCTCGAGGAGCGTTTAGTTTGAGTTATTATTTAGAGGAAACTACAGACTTTAGGGAGGGAATTGTGTAACGAGGTGAGACGCGTTAATGGTAATGAAATTGTTATTGTTGTTTACATGGCAGAGAGAGAGAGAGAGAGAGAGAGAGAGAGAGTGTGTGTGTCTGCGTGTCTGTACGTGTGTGCTGATTGATTGTAATTATTAGTGTGTGTGTGTGTGTGTGTGTGTGTGTGTGTGTGTGTGTGTGTGTGTGTGTGTGTGTGTGTGTGTGTGCATTGATCTTACTGTAAGGCTGAAAGGTCGTTTATCACACACTAATGTGAGTAACAGCACCTTTGTGGAACACGGCGCCGCGCCCTGAAATGATGCCACATTGTACTGGAAGACACAAACCTGCTTATCTGTGTCTCTCACTAACACAAACACACAAGAAAGAAAAGCTGCAACAATCCATCATGCCTTTACGTGTCACCTCTTGTATAAAAAACACTATCTCTACCCATTTATCATTTATATCTATCAATTTGCCTAATCTTATTTTAAAGGTATCTATTAATTCAATATGAACATTGAACAATCTATAATGAGATATGATGACGCCGGACAAACAGATCACGTGACATTTATAGTAATTGGTGACAGGTGCACTAATAACACACTCCAGTGGATTACAAATACTTGGAAGCAAGAGTAATTATGCATCAGGCATAATTACTCAAAGAGAGTTCTAGTGATAAATTAATTATATTTTCTCTTATTGTTTTCATAAATAATATTAATTTTACTCAGACAACACAAAGGAGCATAAAGAAGAGTTTTTTACATAACAAAAAAGAAATTAAAAGGTTGTAAGAATGAGTACGTAAAATTCCTACGAACGATTTCTTTCTATCTGTGTTCCTTACAAAGTGACAGGCCAAGAGAGGATCTGATGAAGGTATTCACATAAAGGACGCAACAAGATTGATGCAAACAGGATTAGTATTCCTAGGAGTCAGAAGAGGAAAATGCTTGCAAAATAGTACAAGTATTATCTTTTAAAATGATGTATGAAAATAACGTGCAAGTAAATAGTGTTGGATAACTAAATAAAGTTAATAATGAGCTTATTCACATCACATTGTGCCAACACTAATTATACAAAGAGATCAGATCACATCACGATCACATTGACTACAACAAACTGTGTAACGGTCACCCCTCTCTAAATAAATGTTATACACAGATATTAGTGTAGATGGCTCATTTTGTTCCAAAGGAAACAGTATTTTTGTTCAATTTTTCCTGTAATTCAGTTCAGTAAAAGGTAATTCATTTCAGTAAAAGGAAGCTCTCGGCAGGCATGGTGTGGTTCAGTTGTTACTGGTGCTTCCCAGGATAGGATTGAAAGAAGGAAAATAAGTGTTAGTGTCTGTCTGTTTTCCAAAGTGACCACCACTTCTTCCTATTCCGAAACACTCCACTTGATATCCTGTTGTAAACTTTGTTGCTCGCCGCCGGAATGTTGCATCTCTTGCTATCTTCCACCACCATTGTTCATGCTAACTGCTCTTCTCATCTTGCTAACTGCATGCCTCCCTTATGTATTTCCAACCTCCCATGACTTGACTTCATTCAAGAGGGAAGTCTCGACCCATTTCTCCCTGTCTTTTGGCTAATCCTTCGGACCAGTTCATAATAAGTTTCGTCCACATTACAACAATTGCTAGATAACCAATCTTATCCGCTGTGCTGTTAAATGAATGAACGGAAATGATGAAAGAGTAATATAATATCTAGTGCATCATTTCTCTTTAGTAGATACATAAAAGTTGTATTTGGTATTTTCTGTAGAGTGCTGTTGACACACTCGCAAGTGAAACAGATGTGACAAAGACATGAAAGAAACGTTGCAATTCACACGTGGTTGTGGATGGACCGGCGACTTTCACACAGGAGGAAAAGCCAGGCCTTGGTAGAAAGGGAATTTGTGTCATTGAACATGTTGGTATGGTGGTGAGTGTTAACGTTCTGTTATTATCCCGCGTGTTAGTTGGTTTTGACTTAATGAGCAACATGTTCTATTCTAAACAAAGTAATATAATTTGAATGTGAACTGTGAAGAGGCCACACAGGCCAGGAATCCTTGATATTGTATGGGAGAGGTTATTCTACGCAGACAGCAGTGAGCAGGCTCCATGTTGTCAACTTATCTGTTTGTAGCTTGACAGATTTGCATTTATGGAACAGAAGGGGATGGGATTGAAAGGGACAGGACAGGACAGGACAGGACGGGAGGGGACTAGACGGAACGGGACATGACGGGACAGGACAGGACAGGACAGGACAGGACGGGACAGGACAGGACGGGACAGGACAGGACGGGACAGGACAGGACAGGACAGGACGGGACAGGACAGACAGGACAGGACAGGACAGGACAGACAGAACAGGACAGGACAGACAGGAGAGGACAGGACAGGACACGAAAGACAGGACAGGACAGGACACGAAAGACAGGACAGGACAGGACAGGACGAGACTGGACAGAACAGAACAGGACAGGACATGACAGACAGGACAGGACAG
>NW_025541508.1:75000-107500 GCF_017591435.1 Portunus trituberculatus | reverse complement strand
CCAAACTATTCTAAGTAGACCATGAACGTTATTGTAAATATATGATAAACGATATCTGGCGCCGCCCACAGGCTTGGATTCAACAGGGAGAGATGGGAGGTCTGGTCATGTCCCGTGAGGACTATGAAGTCTAAGGTGCTATGTGACAAGGTGGTGTTAATTATAGCAGCTGTGTGCCACTCAACCTGCATTAATCCTTTCTGACTATGCCTTGTCAAGATTGAAATGGGTTCAAATTAACTTATTTTATATTTTGTTTGACTTAATTTTAGCAATGTTACCAGAATTCTACAATCACTGTTGTGTATAATGATGAAAAAAAAAGTGTCCTATCTTGCGTATGAGGCGAGTCAAGACAAGTTAAATCACGCGTCTCTCTCTCTCTCTCTCTCTCTCTCTCTCTCTCTCTCTCTCTCTCTCTCTCTCTCTCTCTCTCTCTTATTCTTTATTATTTTTCTTTATTTTCCTTTGCCACTTCCTTCATCAACTCCACCTATCACCCCATCCCTCTCCCCTCCTCCTCCTGTACTATCCCTTTGATTCTCTGTGGGTAGTTAGATGTAGTTACCAAGCAGCCAGGTATGTTGCTGTTTGGCTTTCCTCTGTATCACTTTTTATTCCTCCATCTCTTCCTCCTTTCCCTCCACCTCTTTCTCCTCCTCCTCCTCCTCCTCCTCCTCCTCCTCCTCCTCCTCCTCCTCCTCCTCCTCAACTTGGTCCCTAAATGGTCGATCGAATTCAGGGCTGAGGTCAGTCAGGTCACTCTCACTTTTCACACACACACACACACACACACACACACACACACACACACACACACACACACACACACACACACACACACACACACACACACACACACACACACACACACACACACACACACACTCTTATATGTAATTGTGAATTACTTATTGGTTACCGGTAAATTATACTCTCCAAAAAATTGAAAAAAAAATCCATCCTTCCATATATATATATATATATATATATATATATATATATATATATATATATATATATATATATATATATATATATATATATATATATATATATATATATATATTATAGTATTTATAGTTTCATCACCTTCCGTGGCGTTTAACTGGTTTAATGGTTTGATTTTTATTTACTGTTCTAAAAGATTGAAGGTGGTGATGCATCTCTCATCAAGGTGTCAGCTGACTGTATATTCCATACCCTCTCTGTATTTAGCAACTTATCAAACGCTTTCAGGGACACCATCAAGCATGTACTCCGTATTCTTTTCGATTTTCCAAAATACAATTCCCTTAAAAACTCTTGCTGAAGATCCAGGCTCATTTATTCGATGTGTCCACTTCCTTACCGATATTTGCTTATGTCTGTCAGCTTCTATTTCTGTATCCAGAATATTTCACAATACAGTGATTTTGACACACTATTAATCACTATATTTGCCACTGCCATGTAGAGCAACGATGGTGATATCCTCAGAGTATCACGGTGGTTATATAAGTGTTGGTGACATCCCGGAAAACACACTCTTGAGATCAGCCAGTGATCTCAGATCTAAGCCTAATTGCTCGAATTACTTGCTTATGTGCGAACACTCACTTGGCTTTGGAAAATTAGGAGCAAGTAACTTAGACACTTGAGTTGCCTCTGAACTTATCTGTCGTGGTGACATAACACAAACAATCTCTCATTCTCTCTCTCTCTCTCTCTCTCTCTCTCTCTCTCTCTCTCTCTCTCTCTCTCTCTCTCTCTCTTCCTCCTCATTCTCTTCATTCTCTTCGTCCTCCTCCTGTCATATTTTACCGTCTCCTCTTCCCTTTCTTTTTTTTTCTTTATACAGGTAGAGAAATAATCAATTATTCGTTTACTTTGCCTTCTATTTTTCAAGTTTATACAAGTTAAAGCTGTCGTGTCTGCAAGTTGCACGATCTTGTTGCGTCCCTAATCTTAAAGACTGCTTTGTGGGTTCAAGGGAACGCCTTTGACTTTTTTAAAAATTTTACTATAGTATATTATTTACAAACATTTACACTTTACGACCCTTACGACAACAAAGAAAACCACGAAAACCACGAAATTTTAATCACTCTCTTCACGCAAGGTCCACCTTCAAATGCCTCAGATTCTGCCACATTATATCTTGAACTCAAATTCATTACACACACAATAACTTCATTGATAACAAATTTTCTCTCTTCACTTAAACTTCTTCTAATGTTCCAGATTTCTTCACAATATTCCCGTTATCCAACTCAAATCACGCAATTTAGATTCAAAGATAAGATACATCCTAACACACCCTACAATTTACCTTCCAATAAAAACAACACCCTACACAACCTACACATAACCATTTTTCCTTTATCAAAATATGACACCAACATTTTCTGTGCCTGCATTACAACTGTCTGGCTACACTTACTGGTCTTGAGATAGGCGGTGCGCCCATTTTGACAGCTCTATCTCGCTGTCGTCTCTCGCCTTCTCCTCGGCGCTCTCGGCTTCTCTCTCTCGCTCTCTAGCTCTCTTGTTTGTTTGTTTCACTGTTTGATCTGCTGCAGTCTCTGACAAGACAGCCAGACGTTACCCTACGGAACGAGCTCAGAGCTCATTATTTCCGATCTTCGGATAGGCCTGAGACCAGGCACACACCACACACCGGGACAACAAAGTCACAACTCCTCGATTTCCATCCCGTACCTACTCACTGCTAGGTGAACAGGGGCTACACGTGAAAGGAGACACACCCAAATATCTCCACCCAGTTTTTCCATTTGTCACGTGTGTGTGTGTGTTTCACTGTTTGTTTGTTTGATCTGCTGCAGTCTCTGAAGAGACAGCCAGACGTTACCCTACGGAACGAGCTCAGAGCTCATTATTTCCTATCTTCGGATAGGCCTGAGACCAGACACACACCACACACCGGGACAACAAAGTCACAACTCCTCGATTTCCATCCCGTACCTACTCACTGCTAGGTGAACAGGGGCTACACGTGAAAGGAGACACACCCGTCCGGGGAATCGAACCCCGTTCCTCTGGCTTGTGAAGCCAGCGCTCTAACCACTGAGCTACCGGGTGTGTGTGTGTGTGTGTGTGTGTGTGTGTGTGTTTGGTTGTAAAGTGTGTGTGTGTGTGTGTGTGTGTGTGTGTGTGTGTGTGTGTGTGTGTGTGTTTATGTGTTTGTTTGTAAAATGTGTGTGTGTGTGTGTGTGTGTGTGTGCATGTGTGTAATTCACCCCGGTCGTCTACTGGTCACCAAGCCAGTCTTCCCCATTACGGAGCGAGCTCATAGACCGATCTTCGGGCAGGACTGAGACACACAACACACACCGGAAAAGCGAGGCCACAGCGCCTCAAGTTACATCCCGTACCTATTTACTGCTAGGTAAACAGGGGCCACACATTAAGAGGCTTGCCTCGCCGCTTACCGGGACTCGAACCCGAGACTCTCGATTGTGAGTCGACCGTGCTAACCACTACACTACGCGGTGTGTGTGTGTGTGTGGTTAGTCAGAGAGAGAGAGAGAGAGAGAGAGAGAGAGACCTCGGTCGCCTACTGGTCACCCACCCAGTCTTCCCCATTACGGAGCAAGCTCAGAGCTCATAGACTGATCTTCGGGTAGGACTGAGACCACAACACACTCCACACACCGGGAAAGCGAGGCCACAACCCCTCGAGTTAAATCCCGTACCTATTTACTAGTAGGTGAACAGAGGCCACACATTAAGAGGCTTGCCCATTTGCCTCGCCTCCCCGGGACTCGAACCCAGCCCTCTCGATTGTGAGTCGAGCGTGCTAACCACTACACTACGTGGTGTGTGTGTGTGTGTGTGTGTGTGTGTGTGTAATACACTGTTTGATCTGCTGCAGTCTCTGACGAGACAGCCAGACGTTACCCTATGGAACGAGCTCAGAGCTCATTATTTCCGATCTTGGGATAGGTCTGAGACCAGGCACACACCACACACCGGGACAACAAGGTCACAACTCCTCGATTTACATCCCGTACCTACTCACTGCTAGGTGAACAGGGGCTACACGTGAAAGGAGACACACCCAAATATCTCCACCCGGCCGGGGAATCGAACCCCGGTCATCTGGCTTGTGAAGCCAGCACTCTAACCACTGAGCTACCGGGCCGTGTAGGCCGTGTGTGTGTGTGTGTGTGTGTGTGTGTGTGTGTGTGTGTCCCTTAACATTAAACACCCCATATAACCATACACACATTCCACACATTCCACATTTCTATGATCAATAAAAAAAAAATCCATCTATTTATATTCTCCTACAATATCAAAACAAAATAGACCGCCTTATCTCTCTCTCTCTCTCTCTCTCTCTCTCTCTCTCTCTCTCTCTCTCTCTCTCTCTCTCTCTCTCTCTCTCTCTCTCTCTCTCTCTCTCTCTCTCTCTCTCTCTCTCTCTAACCTAACCTAACCTAATCTAACCCTCTCCACACACACAGGGGCTGCATGCGAGTCCTGCAGTACTCAGTGAAGAGGACGACGAGCAGGGTAGAGGAGATGAGTAGCCTTGGCCTGCACCACTTCTCCATCAGCGCCCTCTTCAAGCAGCCCAAGACTTACACTAACATAGTCCGCAGGGTGAAGAGAGACAGGCTGAGGGAGGAGAGAGAGGGGAGAAGGGGAGGCAAAGGAGGGTGGGTGACGGGAGAGGAGAGGAAGGAAGGTGAAGGAAACGAGGGAAGGTGAGTGATTGGGGAGCGGAAGGAAAAAAAGAGAGAATATGATGGAAAGGAAGGAGAGAAAGAGGGAAAAAGAGAGGAGAGAGGATGGAGGAAAGGAGGAGAGAAGGTGAAGGAAAGAAGGAGGGTGAGTGATTGGAGAGAGGAGAGGAGGAAAGAGAGCAGAGAGGGTGGAGGAAAGGAGAACGAGGAAGAGATGAAAGGAAAGGAGGAGGTTGAGTGACTGAGGAAGGAAGAGAAGGAGGAGAAAGGAAGAAGGAATTGTAAGAAAGATGAGAGTAAGTAAGAAAATAAATAAATGTTTGCAAAGTTGTCAATGGAAATGAATCAGGAAATGTGAAAGTTTGTACAGGAAATAATAGAAAAAGAATGAAAATGTACAGTGTCATTAATGCAGGTTGTTTCCGTCCTTCCTTTAATGCTACACTGTAAGAAAACAATCAACAAAATACATTCAGTCACATTTCACTCTCCTTACCACAAATTAAGTCAATATTTAGTTCACTACTCAAGTTTAATCATTCAAAGTTCATTTCTTCTTAGTATATCAGTTGTTTTGATCTTTCTCTATCATAAAACCAAACTCTAAGAAAAAATAAACAAACTAAGAAAACCATTCACTGATTTTATTTCATTAACTCTCTTTATCACTTACGCCAATATTTACTTCACACCTCAAATTTAATCATCCTAAGTTCATTTCTTCTTAGTTTATCAGTTGTTTTGATCTTTCTCTATCATAAAACCAAACGATAAGAAATAATAAACAAAATACTGTACATTCAATTATATTTGACTCTCCTTAGCACAAATTAAGTCAATATTTAGTTCATTACTCAAATCTAACCATTTTGAGTCCATGTGTTCTTAGTTTATCGGTTATTTTGATCTTTCTCTATCATAAGACCTGTTACAAATTGTCAATATTTTCCAGTTTTAGGTTCATTTCTTGCTAATTCATCAGTTATTTTGGGTTCCTGTGTCACAAAACTTGTTGCAAATTGGTTAGTACATATTCAAATACCACATATATTTATTAGTACACATCTCGGGAACCTCAAAACACACACACACACACACACACACACACACTCTCTCTCTCTCTCTCTCTCTCTCTCTCTCTCTCTCTCTCTCTCTCTCTCTCTCTCTCTCTCTCGCGTAGTGTAGTGGTTAGCACGCTCGACTCACAATCGAGAGGCCCGGGTTCGAGTCCCGGTAAGCGGCGAGGCAAATGGGCAAGCCTCTTAATGTGTGGTCCCTGTTTACCTAGCAGTAAATAGGTACGGGATGTAACTCGAGGGTTGTGGCCTCGCTTTCCCGGTGTGTGTTGTGTGTTGTGGTCTCAGTCCTACCCGAAGATCAGTCTATGAGCTCTGAGCTCGCTCCGTAATGGGAAAGACTGGCTGGGTGACCAGCAGGCGACCGAGGTCTCTCTCTCTCTCTCTCTCTCTCTCTCTCTCTCTCTCTCTCTCTCTCTCTCTCTCTCTCTCTCTAACCATTCATTACAAGGGTACATATATACACGTACAAGTCACAGCAATAAAAAAGTATGCCCCACAAAAAAGACACGGCATCCTGTGTGAGCTGTAGGCAAGAGTGGGCACTGTACCCACTGTACACTGTACACTGTACACTGTACACTGTACACTGTGTTGGTGCTGTGCAGTGACCGCCGCTAACTCAATAAAGTTTGGGAGTGTATCTTTTATGAGAACTTCCATTAGGAAAGAGGAAAAAAAGAAATTAAATGAAACACTTCACAGATAAACATGACACATTAACTTTAAAAGACCAGCCATTACCAGCTTGACTCAATCCTGCACACACACACACACACACACACACACACACACACACACACACACACACACACACACACACACACACACACACACATCTTTTGCCTTTTAGCTTGTATGCATATTGTACTGTATTTTTTCTTAACTCTATATTTACAATTTTTTTACATTATATTTCTGTAAGAATTTGTATTTTTCCTTGTACTTTTTCTGTACATAATATTTCTCCACTCAATATCAGCAAAATAGATCCTTAATTTTTTTTAAATCCGCTCTTGCATAATTTAATCTCACTCCTTTATAGTCATCTCTGTAACTTATCTCCTGAATTTGCATCTCTAATGTCACATGATCACTTCTCACCATTGGACAAAGGTGGTGTATGATTGGAGGGGGCTCTGCTTTCTTTGTGAAAACTAGGTCAAGCAACGATGGTTCTTCTTCCCCTCTGTACCTTTATGACTCCTCCACCCACTGTTCCATTGCATTAACCATAGTCAACTGTAACACTTTCTCGCTCCACTGCCCAGCATTATCCATTACTTCCATCTCTCTCCAGTTTACTTTCTTAGAGTTAAATTCTTCTATGTCTTCTTATCATGTTATCTAGGCACTTTATCACTTCTCTTTGCATCTTTATGTTCTTCTGTTCCCAGGTATTAGTCTTTGGTGAACATATGTAACCATATCCTCACTCGAGCTTTCCTGGAGTGCAGACGTCTCCTTGACCTTTCCTTTCCACTACTACTATTAAAAGAGCTGTCTGGCTGCGCCGAGCGAGTTCGGACAACTTTTGTGTGACTACTCTGCCTCTACAAACGGACTCTGCAATGGCCTCCGCGCGACGTAACACGGTGACTTCAAGCAAGGCTAGAAGGTGCTCCTCTGACCAGCCACGCCAGCCCCAACAAGCACCTTCCCTGTAGCCGGTGCTGCTCTCGACATCGAAACAAGCGAGGAGGAATTAAACAGCTTGTTAGACTCGCTCTCCCAAGAATCCAAGTCGCTTGTTGAAATAATTAGTGTTACTGACTAAGCAGTTCAAAGCAGAAACCGATATGCTGAAAACGAACTTTCAAAAAAAGACTCACTAATATCAGACCTAAGTAAGGAAGTGAATGAGCTGAAAATGAAAGTGAAAACTCTGGAATACAACATCGATGTAGTGGACCAGTATGAGCGACGAGATACGGTAATCATCAGTGGCCCCGCTCTACCGGACCAATCAAACCAAGAAAACTCCAAAACTGTCATCCTCAACGTGACAAAAGAACAACTGAAAATAAACCTTCAAGACAGTGACGTAAACACAGCTCACAGAATAGGGTCTGTCGCTTCACAAGGAAAAAGACCAATGATTGTGAAACTATCCAAAGTTTAAGGTGAAACTGACCTGCTAAGAGAACTACTCAATTCATTACTAGCATTCTTATTATCATTGCTATTATTATTATTATTATTATTATTATTATTATTATTATTATTATTATTATTATTATTATTATTATTATTATTATTATTATTATTATTATTATTATTATTATTATTATTATTATTATTATTATTATTATTATTATTATTATTATTATTATTATTATTATTATTATTATTATTATTATTATTATTATTATTATTATTATTATTATTATTATTATTATTATTATTATTATTATTATTATTATTATTATTATTATTATTATTATTATTATTATTATTATTATTATTATTATTATTATTTATTATTATTATTATTATTATTATTATTATTATTATTATTATTATTATTATTATTATTATTATTATTATTATTATTATTATTATTATTATTATTATTATTATTATTATTATTATTATTATTATTATTATTATTATTATTATTATTATTATTATTATTATTATTATTGCCATTGTTGTTTTGTTATTATCATTATCATTATTACTACTAGTAATATTTTCATCATCTTTACAGTTACCGTTGTTGATGTTGTTCTCGTTATAGATGTTGTTGATGTTGATATTGTTGTTGTTGTGTTGTGTTGTGTTGTGTTGACAGCGGTGGCGGTGGTGGTAGTGGTTTTCCTTTACATTCCCGAAAATGAAATGAGAGCAAGATTAATTGAAAATGTGTGTGTAAACAAGATGATGAAACAAGAAATGAATAACAGATAATAATGAATCCTGGTTCTCCCTTCCTCCTCGGTGACCAATATCAGTTCACCTCCAGTCTTGAAAACCTACAGGTCTTCAAGAGTGATTCTCGAGTTAATCATGTAGAAATCTTGTCACTCTGCCTCTAGAACTCACTGGTTCCCTTCCAATGCCAGACCTATCCACTGCTCTCGCATTATTTAACCACCCAAGCCATTCTTAGCATTCTTCTGGTATCGTCACTGTCTAGTCCTTACCGTGATCACCAGTGCCAGGCCTCTCCATTGCTCTCTCAGTAGTTAACCTCGCCACTCAAACCATTCTTAGCATTCTTCTGGGGCCTCACACATCGTCACTGTCTAGTCCTTACCGTGATCACCAGTGCCAGGCCTCTCCATTGCACTCTCAGTAGTTAACCTCGCCACTCAAACCATTCTTACCATTCTTCTGGTGCCTCACATATCGTTACTGTCTAGTCCTTACCGTGATCACCAGTGCCAGGCCTCTCCATTGCTCTCTCAGTAGTTAACCTCGTCTCTCCACATCTCTGCTGCCTCAATCTCTCTCCTTCCCACTGACCGTCCAAGTGTCTGACTTTTGACTCATTCTCACCACCGTAAGATATTCTTCGTTTGGATGTACACAAAAAACAACAGCAACAACGAGGGTGTGAGTTCAGCTTTGTGTTCTGTGTGCCACTGATATGAGAGTCCAGTACAAACAATATGAGACGAAGGGGAAAAAAGACTATCCCAGTATTAAGAGAATACAGGGTTATCCCGCTTTCCCAGTTCTGCGCCCCCAGTGACGTCACGGGGATGCTGGATGGGTGGTGGCTGGGAGGTTTGTTGGATTCGGGGAACAGGAAAGGAAGGGGGGTGATCATGTTTACCAGAAAAGAAAACGGGTGGATAGGAAGAGTAACTACGACAGACTCACATTACTCGCACGTACACAAGACGCTCTCTCTCTCTCTCTCTCTCTCTCTCTCTCTCTCTCTCTCTCTCTCTCTCTCTCTCTCTCTCTCTCTCTCTCTCTCTCTCTCTCTCTCTCTCATATAATTTTATGAATTAAACAAGCTTTACATATATATATATATATATATATATATATATATATATATATATATATATATATATATATATATATATATATATATATATATATATATATATATATATATATATATATACAGTGTGGGGCGCGGATACTTCCCGATTTGAGAATGAAATAAAAACCTGTTCACACTTCACAATTCTTTATTCTTCTTTTATGCCTTTCACACAACATGGGAGATTTACTTTTACACTGTTTTAAAGACAATATCTTTTAAATGTCCACCTCCATTGTCAATACACTGATTCAGACGATTTCGGAAGCTTTGGTCTACTCTCTCCAGCATGTTGAGCGGTATATTGGCTATTTCAGTTCGGATGGCGTTCTGTAGGTCTTCCAGGGTCTGTGGACGGTCGTTATACACCAGGGATTTGAGATATCCCCACAGGAAATAATCACAGGGGGCTAAATCAGGTGAGCGCGCAGGCCAGTTTAAGTGTCAAGAGTAGGGATCATTGGCCCTTACTTTTTCCAAGAAAACGGTGGTGCCGTAACAGTGACTTCAGAACGCTATGTGACAATGCTCAGGAGTTTTTCTATGCCTGCTCTCATTAATATGGACCTGGATAATGGAAACGTGTGGTTCCAGCAAGATGGGGCCACAGCCCACATTGCACGCATTTCAATGGGATTCCTGAGAGAAGCTTTTCCCGACCGACTGATTTCCTGAGAGGAGACTTAAAATTTTAGATGATTCTTCCATACTCCAGTGTCCAGCCACTTCTACTTCACCACCTACAAGCATACCATGTTATTCTCTCTCTCTCTCTCTCTCTCTCTCTCTCTCTCTCTCTCTCTCTCTCTCTCTTCCAAAGCTTTTGATAGTGTTAGCCACAGTACCCTCCTGAAAAATGTGCTAAACTCAATATAGACAGTTTCTGGTTTAACAGCCACCTCAGCAACAGAACGCAATCCGTGAAATTACAGGACACTACATCCTCAATCGTTAATGTTCACTCTGGCGTCCCTCAAGGGTCAATTCTTGGACTAATTTTGCTTACAGTGTATGTTAACGACATGGCTGAGTTCTTCAGTGGGTGTACACTTGTGCAGTACGCTGATGACACTCAATTCCTCCACAGCGGCTCACTTGTTGATATCAAAACAGTGATAAAAGAAGCCGAAAAACTCTTATCAAGGCCAGGCAATATTTTCTTTGTAATGGGCTGATGGTCAACCGTAGCAAAACTCAGTGCATATTGATTGGCAGCAGGCAGCTACTAGCACGTACACCGGAGGATGCTGTGGTAAGGTTCGGTAACACCAGCAGCCAAGCCAGCACTCATGTCAAAAATTTAGGTCTGCACATGGACAAATATTTATCATTTGATGTACACATTAATGAAATAAGTAAAAAAGTGATCGGACTGCTAATCTACTTAAACTGTATAAGTATGAACTTTGACAAAACAAGCAGAAAAATTGTTGTACAGACACTGGTGCTGAGTCATATTAATTATTGTATACGAATCTGGGGTACCACCAACACAACTCTGCTACACAAAGTACAAACACTCCAACACTTTGCTGCCAGAGTTGCGGTAGGAGGCCTGAGAAAATATGATCACGTCTCACCTGCTTACAAAGAGTTAGGATCAAACAAAACACTTCATGGATGTCTGCATCGCAATGTACAAGGCAGTGAGCGGCACGTGCCCCACTTGGCTCCATTCCTTTCCCACAGTACACACCAACACAAGCAGCGTCATATAACGTCATGGGGAGAAGTCTTCTAACTTTTCTATCCAATTCTTGCACGGAAAAATTTGCCTTTAATTCTGTTAAGCAGTTCACAGTGAATCTCTTCCTTGATTCTTGCCTCACCTACCAACTTCCCCCACACCCTCTTCCTCATAATATTCGTAGTCTATACACAGACACAGACACACTCTCACTCTCTCTCTCTCTCTCTCTCTCTCTCTCTCTCTCTCTCTCTCTCTCTCTCTCTCTCTCTCTCTCTCTCTCTCTCTCTCTCTCACGCACACACACGCTCCCACCAGTGTTGTTTTGGTTGAAATCAAAATATTCAAATAATTGATTCAAATATATTTATATCAGAGTAAAAGTCATGATTTATATGAATCAAATTTAATATCCTGTATTAGAAAATATGATCTACTTGTACAGGACAATATGAAGTGTGCTTTTCCTGTCCAGCGCCTGTACTGGTCCTGTAGCAAGTCCCTGCAAGAACCTGCCAACTATTGCCTTCTCTTACAAGACAAATATTCAAAAGCATAATAAAGGAAAGTAAACTTTTTATATTGATAATAACAGCAGATGCAAATATGGAATTCAATGGGTGTACTTATTCTTCTTAAAAGAAAAAGAAAATGATTAAATGTAGTTTCTCGTTAATATAAATGCAAATCTGTCAAGCTGCAAACAGATAAGTTGACAACATGGAGCCTGCTCACTGCTGCCTGCGTAGAATAACCTCTCCCATACAATATCAGGGATTCCTGGCCTGTGTGGCCTCTTCACAGTTCACATTCAAATTATATTACTTTGTTTAGAGTAGAACATGTTGCTCATTAAGTCAAAACCAACTAACACGCGGGGTAATAACAGAACGTTAACACTCACCACCATACCAACATGTTCAATGACACAAGTTCCCTTTCTACCAAGGCCTGGCTTTTCCTCCTGTGTGAAAGTCGCCGGTCCATCCACAACCACGTGTGAAATGCAACGTTTCTTTCATGTCTTTGTCACATCTGTTTCACTTGCGAGTGTGTCAACAGCACTCTACAGAAAATACCAAATACAACTTTTATGCATCTACTAAAAGAAATGATGCACTCGATATTATATTACTATTTCATCATTTCCGTTCATTCATTTAACAGTACAGCGGGTAAGATTGGTTATCTAGCAATGGTTGTAATGTGGACGAAACTTATTATGAAGTATTCTTAGTCACCGTTGCTCGTGTAGAGCTCTATAATATATATCATCAAAGTTTGACACTCTCGGGAGATACAGATATGCTCGGGAGACGATCGGGGCGTTGCTTTCCTCACTTTGGCTGCTGTTATAGCTGGACTGCCACAAGGACACGGTGAAGGCGCACTGAAGCACAGAGCGAGGAGTAACGGGGAGGGGCGCCTTTAGGAGGAGCATTTTTGTGAGGGAGGTGTCTTGGGGGAAGGAGATGAGACAGCCGTGGTGGGGAAGAGGGGTGGGGATGTAGATCCTCCATTACGGAGGTCAGAAAAGAATTAATACGTACATTCTTTATAAGAACTTTTGCTGATGTAAATCACAATAAATGTTTGATAAAGAGGCTTGAGTAACAAACAGAGGTACAAAGAAGATTAAAAGCCTTGAAAACGTGGTAGTGGTGCAGAGCGATGCCGTGAAATGCATGAAATACAAATGAGGAAGGATACAAGCAGAGATGGAGCTTGACTGTTTGACTTGACTTTTATCTATAACATTTTCAAGATTGTGTACGTGTTGTAGTGCTTGTAGTGCAGGATCGTAGGAGTTCACGATAGCTGTAACTTGAGTGTTTTGTTAATGAGACACGAAAGAAATGGACACAAAGGACACGGAGAGGGCCAGCAGCAGGCTTGCAATATCCTCTTCATCGCTCTTCCTGGGACCCTTTCAACACAGCAGTAACTGCCTACACTGCCTACTCCTCTATCAGAATGAGTAGATTTTCTACATCGAGTATATGCTAATGGTTTAAAACTGGTTCCAAAAATGAAGAAGGTAATGAATTGTTGAATGTACCATTATCAGGAACTACACAATTGCCTCATGCAACAATGCAGCAGTTACAAGCAGCGTTACTCTGAATAAAAGTTTGCCGCATATCAGCAATATCTTCAATTTTATCTTAGCATCTTTTGATGAGTCCCATCTAATAGTACGGATGAGGAGAGAAATTCAGTAATTAGTAGGTATTTACAACACTTAGCAGTACACAGAGAGACGAGGCTGCTCACGACCATGGTGATAATGATGCCGCTGACACCAAACAAACAATAAGAGATGCCGTACACTGATTTCTCTTCCACTCTGCCAAAACACAATACTTGCCACCATTATCTTCTTAAAGTCTTCACACACAACAGTACATAATAAATACTTACAATATGTTTCGGAATCAATCATAACAATAGTTACAGAATGAACAAATGTTAAATGCAGCTCTCGATACCGTAAGCCGTAAGGTGACAAAGTTGAACCGTCACGATCGATTCGGTATATCAATAGAGATCACCTTGACTCTGTGCTCAGCGTGTTGGTTGTATGCATACTCAATTCCAACATGTCTCCACTCAACACAACCTTCGTGATTCAATAGAGATCACCTTGACTCTGTGCTCAGCGTGTTGGTTGTATGCATACTCAATTCCAACATGTCTCCACTCAACACAACCTTCGTGATTCAATAGAGGTTTGAAAATGTGGTGTCCAGATATAGAGATGCTGGAGTTGGTGAGGAAAAAGAGCACATCTGGGACCCTGAAAAGTGAATTATACGTCAAAAAAAGCTCACGCAAATCGACGTTCAATGAGATAACTGCCACTCTCCAGGAACTGTTTCCCTCTATGCAGAGTGTTGTTGGAGGTGAGGATTGAATACTTGTGATGATTTCATTTGATCGCAATCGTCATCGCCGGAGGAAGACATCTTGTTCAATAGCTGTTTGTTTACATTCAGTTCCCGCCAACCAGCCAATACTTCTCAGTCGTTATGTTCCAACTAAAAGGGCTCAGTCGATAGATTTAGCGACTTACAATTTTAGTCGCATATTGACCCGCCTTTATACTTCATTCAAGAGCGAGGTATCCTGACGTTTGTCCCTATCCTTTGGTTAATTATATTGCTTCTATAAGGAGACGGGCAACTGAGTGGGGCTTTTTTCTCTAGATTTTTGCTGCCCTTAACCAGTCCTCCTCTCTTATGTATATATATATATATATATATATATATATATATATATATATATATATATATATATATATATATATATATATATATATATATATATATATATATATATATATATATATATATATATATAAGCTTCACATCTCATCTTGAGCTATTACAGCTTCTATGAAGTTCCATACACGGAGAATGCTTCACATGTAAAGGGCATTTCATTCTCACCGCTCTCTCTAGACATAAAGAATCAAAAGCATTTTGTCTTACAGTCTTATTACCTCTTCTCCTCTGACTGTCTTCGTCCTCCTTCTAAACGTCTCAGAGTTGCATCTTTTGTTACATTCTGCTGTTATTTTCACGAGCACGGGACCGCCTGATTGAGAATTGACCACGCTAACTATTGCGCCAAGGTGCGTGTGTGTGTGTGTGTGTGTGTGTGTGTGTGTGTGTGTGTGTGCATTCATTGTATATATTTACGGTCGCCTGGTGGTCACCTAGCCTTCCCTATTACGGTAAGAGCTCAGAACTTATAGACCGATCTTCGGTCTATAAGCTCTGACACCACACCACACTCCGCACACCGGGAAGTGAGGCCATAATCCCTCGAGTTACATCCCGTACCTATACTTGCTACTAGGTGAACAGAGGCTATACATTAAGAGGCTCGCCCATTTGCTCCACTGCGCCCGGAGCTTGTACCCGCGCCTTCTCATTTGTAAGCAGGGTGTGCTAACCGCTACACTACGTGTGTGTGTGTGTGTGTGTGTGTGTGTGTGTGTGTGTGTGTGTGTGTGTGTGTGCGTGTGTTCACTGTTTGATCTGCTGCAGTCTGACGAGACAGCCAGACGTTACCCTACGGAACGAGCTCAGAGCTCATTATTTCCGATCTTTGGATAGGCCTGAGACCAGGCACACACCACACACCGGGACAACAAGGCTACAACTCCTCGATTTACATCCCGTACCTACTCACTGCTAGGTGAACAGGGGCTACACGTCAAAGGAGACACACCCAAATATCTCCACACGGTCGGGGAATCGAACCCCGGTCCTCTGGCTTGTGAAGCCAGCGCTCTAACCACTGAGCTACCGGGCGTGTGTGTGTGTGTGTGTGTGTGTGTGTGTGTGTGTGTGTGTGTGTGTGTGTGTGTGTAATTCACCTCGGTCGCCTCTTGCTCATCCAGCCAGTCTTCCCCATCACGCAGCGAGCTCAGAGCTCATACACCGATCTTCGGGTAGAACTGAGACCACATCACACACAACACACACCGGGAAAGCGAGGCCACAACCCCTCGAGTTACATCCCGTACCTTTTTACTGCTAGGTGAACACACCCCACACATTAACACACAACACACTCCACACACCGGGGCAGCGAGGCCACACCCCCTCGAGTTACATCCCGTACCTATTAACTGCTAGGTGAACACACCCCACACATTAACACACAACACACTCCACACACCGGGAAAGCGAGGCCACAACCCCTCGAGTTACATCCCGTACCTATTTACTGCTAGGTGAACACACCCCACACATTAACACACAACACACTCCACACACCGGGAAAGCGAGGCCACAACCCCTTGAGTTACATCCCGTACATATTTACTGCTAGGTGAACACACCCCACACTTTAAGAGGCTTGCTCATTTGCCTCGCCGCTTCCCGGGACTCGAACCCGGCCCTCTCGATTGTGAGTCGAACCTGCTAACCACTACACTACACGGTGTGTGTGTGTGTGTGTGTGTGTGTGTGTGTGTGTGTGTGTGTGTGTGTGTGTGTGTGTGTGTGTGTGTGTGTGTGTGTGTGTAGCGCGGGAATTAATGTTTTTTTATATAATCTCCTTCTTTGATGTCTTTTTCTTATCACTTTTATTTTTCTTATTCTTTCCTTATTTATCATTTATTATTTTTGAGGAGTATTGAATGCCTTTTGTACCTGCTCCATTTTATGTCCGTTTTTTAATTATTGTTTTATTGTTTTATTCTTTTCTTATTTTATTTTGTGTTTCTCTCCATTTTTTACATCATTTCTTGTATTTTCTTCAATTTTCCAGTAGTTGGCGCGGGATTCAATGCTTTTCATATCATCATCCATTTTATATCTGTTTTTTCTTACTCATTTTATTCTTTTATTGTTTCCTTACTTCATTTTGTCTTTTTTTCCAGTTTTTTATCATTATTTTTTTTTTCGCGCGGAAATTAATGCTTTTCATGTCTGTATTTTTTTATCGTTTATTATCTCATACTATTTTTATTCTTTTATCATTTTCTTATTTTATTTGATCTTTCTTTTAAATTTTAATCATACATGAATGAGTATGAATAAGTGAGCTTTGTGTACAATAAGACTATTTTATTGACATTAGCAAGGGTCTGTGGAGGGCAGAAGACTAATGGCCACAGTCTTCACTATTTTAATCCCCCACATGAGTTTGTGAAGCTGTACAAAATCACCAAATAGTCACCACAAGGAATAGGGAAACGCGTCATGCTACTGAAGGGATTAATGTCCACAGTCTTCACTATTTTAATCCCCCACATGAGTTTGTGAAGCTGTACAAAATCACCAAATAGTCACCACAAGGAATAGGGAGACTCATGGCATTTTTTAGACATTTTGGCATAAATTTAGGGCATTAAAATACAGTTTGGCACGTTTTTTAGGGCATTTTAAGACAGTTTGATATATTATTAAGGCATTTTAAGACAGCTTGGCACTCTTTTAGCGCATTGAAAGACAGTTTGACACGTTTTTAGGACATTTTAAGGAAGTTTGGCATATATTTAGGGCATTGTAAGACAGTTAGGCACGTTTTTTAAGGCTTTTTTTTTTTTTTTTTATACCATGTGGGCTTTTCACGGGAATTTATGGGCTAAAGGGATACTTTTAGGGTACCTCCTATCTTAAAGCCCACCCGCTAGGAAACCGTTGCCCCGAGTGAGGAAGCCCAACCTACACTCAGACCGTGGACAGGATTCGAACCCGTGCGCTTGGAGACCTCTAGGATCCCAAAGCACGCATGGTTCCACTGTACCATTTCAAGACAGTTTGATATATTTTTTGGGCATTTTCAGACAGGATGGCTACGATAAGACCATTTTATTGACAATATGAAGGGGCAGAAGAATAATGGCCACAGTCTTCACTATTTTAATCCCCCACATGAGTTTGTGAAGCTGTAGAAAATCACCAAATGGTCACCAGAATGAACAGGGAAACGCGTCATGCTACTGAAGGGTTCATGGCCACAGTCTTTACTATTTTAATCCCCCACATGAGTTTGTGAAGCTGTAGAATATTAGTGGTGAATAATTGGGGAGCTTTTAAGATTAGACAGATTTATAGATGGAGTGATGGGTGGGTATGTCTGTACAGGGTCTGCCACGTGTGGGCCTGATGGCTTCCTGCACTAACACTTATTTTCTGATGTTCTTATGTTGATAGGGTGTGGTGTGGATTTCAGGATGTGGTTTTGAAAGATGTAACTGATAACAAGACAAGAACAACCACTAATACTAATAGTGAAATAACTTTAGCGTCTCCTTCCGAGGGTTTGGTCAAATTAAGATTCTTTCAGCTCATTCACTGCGTTGTTAATTCCTTTATTGTTTAGATAACTACTTGAAGGAAAAAACCCTCATAGTCATCACTACTGTCTGAACATTTGTATGGGTGAAGGTTGATTCCATAATACCAATCTCATTCTGTTTCTTTGTCTTTAAAATCGCTTAAGTCAAATCATGGAAGCTGCCAGAAGCCATCAGGCCTACACGTTTCAGTCAGGCAGTCAGTTCTTGTACGAAACACTTGAACTAATTCTCTCTTATTATCCTCATCCATCAATGTATCTATAAAATCCATTTAAAAACACCACTTCTTCCGTGTAGCAGAGTGAGCTTGCCGCTTGGTGCGCCAGACATGATCTTTGAACGCTGCTCTTCAAGGCTCCGTAAAGACTCGCCGCCATCAACCTCACCACTGAGACTATTCATTCATCTCACAATTCCCTCTTCTCTCTTTTTCTTTCACATCAAGGTTGACTTTGTTATTTATTGCTCCTATCTTGATTACTGACCGACTTTGTGTGTGTGTGTGTGTGTGTGTGTGTGTGTGTGTGTGTGTGTGTGTGTGTGTGTGTGTGTGTGTGTGTGTGGTGTGTCATGTTTGTTATTTTGTGTGTGTGTGTGTGTGTGTGTGTGTGTGTGTGTGTGTGTGTGTGTGTGTGTGTGTGTGTGTGTGTGTGTCCCCTGCTTCATGTTTGTTATTCTGTGTGTGTGTGTGTGTGTGTGTGTGTGTGTGTGTGTGTGTGTGTGTGTGTGTGTGGCAAGGCTCCCCTGCTTCATGTTTGTTATTCATTATTGGTCTGATTAAGAATAGCTGTGATGTGGATGTATGGCTTGCACTTGTATGGCTGCACATCTTAGTTTTGATGGATGATACAGTCCTGTTGTCAACATCAAGACAAGGATGCAGAGAAAGTTAATGCTTCTAAATGATTATGGATTTTTCCTTTCTTGTGTTCCTTTCTTTTTTTTTTTTTTTTTTTTGTTTGCAATGAGCTGGTAAACTCATACAACTTAATGAAAAGATATAGTAATATATAGATAGTCGTGTAATAAGCGCATACACATCTCCGCAGTGGAAAAAATATCATCATGAAAACAAAGAAACTAAGACGATAAAGGAAAAACAAAGATACACAAGAGAGAGAGAGAGAGAGAGAGAGAGAGAGAGAGAGCATCAAGGAAAACAGTGCAGCTCTCGGCCAGCCTAAGCCATTTCGCTCCATATTCCCTGGCGTTACGTGACCATAAAACACACACACACACACACACACACACACACACACACACACACACACACACACACACACACACACACACACACACACACACACACAAAGGTGGTAAATGGAACTTGTGGTCATGAAATATATCGAAATTTTGGGTCACCACAGTATACACACACACAAAAAAAAAAAAAAAAAAAATGACAAGCGAACGACTGAGTGGAGTATGGGAAGGACAATGAACTCCAACGTTTGACTGTTAATGAGAATGTGACTCTTGTTTTCCAAGGTGATCTTAATGAGCGAGAATAAAACTGAAGGCATGGAAAATTTAGGACTCTTCCATAACACCTTGCTTTCAGTGTTACCTGTCGAAAAGTTACTCTTAACTTTCACTACAATGTTTCATTAGGGGAGAGAAAAGTAAAGGCATTGAAAAACTTGCACTACCTTATAACACTCTTTACTGCCAATGTTTCCTTTCGAAATTTACCTCTTAACTTCAACCAAATTGTTTGATTAAGATTGGCATTAAAGCGACAAACAGAGAAAAAAATCTTGAATCACCCCATAACCCCTTATTCTTGAGAGTGATGTCTTTAGAAATATGACGCAAACTTACAACACTACCCTTTATATATACCGAGAAGCGAAAACATCGAGACAGAGACCAACTGAAATGTCTAACGATTAATTGATTGACGTCATGGCACTGGAGCAACTGGTGTCATACAGCGCCCTGGAAAAGATTAAAAGACGAAATGAACGGAAAAAATAACAGAGGATGAAGAGTATGCCCCAAAAAACCTGTGTCATTATTTGCCACTGTATGCACATAAGCATATTATGTCTGCACTATAATTCCTTTACTGCCCAAAAAGCTTGTAGCTTCAAATGGGCTCCTTGTACTTATATATTCTCACTTATAAATGATTGTATTTATTCAAGGGATAATAAAATGTCTAAATGTTTAAATGTTTAAATATATAATTTTTCTCTTCTTCAATTCCCGACGTCGGATATTCTTGGGTTGCCACTGATCGCTGCCTGTTTTAATACGCGGCTCGGTATACAGCCAGCCAGCTCGCAAGAGACACACATTCTAAAATTCATATCATAATAAATCTTGAGGTATTGAGTCTTTGTACTGCAAAACATTAATTCCAAGTGTTTATCCTAACATTATCCATATGATCTGGTAATACACACTCTACAAAACTGTTATTATAAGCTTTAACTCACAGTCGCGGTTTCAATGCTCTCGCATTTTTTACTAGTCTCAACTACATAATTGGTTTGAAATATTTTTTCATATAGTTCAACAGAGAGCACTGTTTCTTCTCTAAATATTAATATGTAATAATCTTGGTAGAGCAACATTTTTGCGGCCGAAGGCATATCAAACCAAAAAGACTAACTGAACTCGGGAACACCGAGTCCTCTCAAAACACCAAAACAACCCCGTGGCCCGCGGTTGTTTGGAAGCTCGTGTGGAGTAGGGTGACCAGACGTCCCCGATTTCAGTGACCTGTCCCCGGCTACTGCTGTCCCCGGTTTTCTGTAACTGAAAGATCACTTGATGCGTTAAAAAACTACTCCTTTTGATTATGATAATTATGTCCTTTTATCATTACTCTTTTAGAATAGGAGAAGGCCTTAGTTTCCGTGAAGGCGGTGAAGTGTATAGCGGACACATTTTAACAGCTAATTGGTGTTCGTGATCTCAGATATTTCATCAGGTAGAGATTTTTTCTTTGCAACTTGGGTAAATAAGGCGAGAGAAACTTTTGATTGCTGGTTTAGAAATAGTACGGATAGTGTCCCCGTTTAAGTTTTTCCAGTGCAAAACACTACATGTTTTACCTCCTGAACTGAAAATGTCCCCGGAATTTGTCTCAGAAATCTGGTCACCCTAGTGTGGAGTGTTCTTAGAGCTGGAACAGAATGCCGGTTTATACATGTGCTGTAGCTGACTGCAATTCTATATCAAAAAAGAAAAACCAAGGCGTGAAAGGATGGACTGTGTTTCCCAGGAAGAAAGACGCGGCTCGAAGAAGATTATGGGAGACACGATGTAAACGAGGCCCGACGTGGAGAGCTACCAAGGACCATGCTATCTGCTCAAAGCACTTCATAGATTGGTGCAAAGGACCGTCAGCATCGCATCCAGACCCTGAACTGTTTGCCTATAACCGGTGGGGAACAGGTAGAAACCTGCTTGATGTTGTTTACATACGGAACGGACAATCTTTCACTGAAGTCATACAAAGATTTTGCATCAAAACATCGTGTTTATTTGATATTCGTCACATTTTCTGGATGTGATTGCTAATTAATTAACTTGAACCAATGAAATGTGCTTGCTTACTGAAAATAATGTAATTCACTCAAGGTGATGAAGTGTCCCAAAACTGAGACCATGAACCAAGCATTTTTGGCTCGTTTTGCCATATTACGTTCTCTGTGCTTGGTGAAGCTGATTAGAGATGTTCCTAATAATTTATTACTTAGTTTGATAGCACATATATGACGTAATATTTTTTTTCCAGCATACCGAGTTGAATGTGCTAAATTAAGTTATCTGGCGAATCTGGCAGCTTTTCAGCACTTTCCGACGTGAGGAATTCCTCTGTTTTGATTGTTACTCCCATTACTTCGACTTTGTCCTCTCCATATTGCACATCCTCCACACATACATTATCACGAACCATTGTCAGCACTCCTCCTCCCCCTTTATCCTTCCTGTCTCTCCTCCAGGTATTATATCCCTCCTCTCTAAAGTTAACATGCATCTCTTCTCTTAGTTTTGTTTCAACGATGCACATTACATCCGGCTTTTCTCTTTCAAATAATCCCTAACCTCCAACATGCTTGATAACAACCCATCTATAAAAGTATAAGTCACTCTTAATTTCTTGCCTCCTCCACGACCTCCTCTTTCTTCTGTAGGTACCACTTCTTTAGTCTCATATCCAGAACCCTCCAGTAAAAAATGTTTCTTCTCTATCTCTGTCCTTTTCTCGTTTCTTTCCTTAGCTTCACTTCTTAGCACCTTCTCCTTTTCACTCTCCTCTAGGTTCATATCTTTTTTTATCCATATATCCTTGTGTTCAGTATCATCGGCCAGCTTCCCTTTCCTAGCTATAATTTCATCTACTGCCACTTGGGATCTCATTCTCACTTTCATTGGTCTCCTACCCCCCTTCACTGTATCCTCCTAGCCTGATCACTTCCTCCATTTCCTGGTCTAGTTCCTGTGTGCTGTCTTGTACTTGTTTGATAACAGTTTTGTCCAATTCTCTCTCTTCACGTTTTCTCGTGAATTTATTTGGATTTTTCTTTCCCTTCATCCCAAAAATCACGAAGCTTTTTTTTCTTGTCCACTGTATCCCGCACCAGGTCTTCTTTTTCTTTAATGACTTCAATTACAGCGATTTTCGTGTTTTCCTGAATTTGTTTCTTTACAACCTCCAAAAATTTTACTTTTTCGTCTTCCTGTTCCTGCTTACATTCATTTCGTAGTTCCTCCAGCTTGTTTTCACCCAATCCACCTTCTACCCTGTCCACAATTCCATCCTGCACTTTAACCTGTAAGTTCCTTAAGGAGTTTCCGTAGTCTTGACAGGCGGCCTTTAGTACGTCATTTTGTTTCTTTATTTCTTTCATCTCTTGTTTTAATCCCTGATTGATTGCACTGACCTTCTCACATTCTACCAATCTCAACTTCAGCTCTGTGTTTTCCGTTGTCAGTCGGTCCTGTTTGTCAATTAGACTCGACATCACGTCCTTCATATACCTTAATTCCCTTTCTATGTTGATTGACCTTCTCATATTACCTCATTCGTCCCTGAATCCAGAAAAATCCTTGTCCATAATATCATCTGTTAGTTTCCTTAGTGCAACATGAGTTTCAATGTACTGTTGATTTTCACACGATGGCGTATGTTTTGACATCGTCATACGCCTGGCAGCACTACTCTGTTCCATCTCTCTCGTTCTTCTTTCCGTATATACGATCCAACAACGCTTATTTAATTTGGAGACAGTTTTTCCTTATTTTATTCCCGGCGAGCTGTTTTGTTTGGTTTGTGTTTGTGTGTGTTGTGTGTGTGTGTGTGTGTGTGTGTGTGTGTGTGTGTGTGTGTGTGTGTCTGTGTCTCTGACGAGTGTGACGTTACCCTACGGAACGAGCTCAGAGCTCATTATTTCCGATCTTCGGATTGGCCTGAGACTAGGCACACACCACACACCGGGACAACAAGGTCACAACTCCTCGATTTACATCCCGTGTGGTGAACAGGGGCTACACGACAAAGGAGACACACCTAAATATCTCCACCCGGCCGGGGAATCGAACCCCGGTCCTCTGGCTTGTGTGTGTGTGTGTGTGTGTGTTATCACCTCAACATTAAACACCCCATATAACCATACACACATTCCACACAATACACATTACTATGATTAATAAGAAAGAAAAATCCATCTCTTTATATTCTCCCACAATATCAAAACAAAACAGCGCTCTCTCTCTCTCTCTCTCTCTCTCTCTCTCTCTCTCTCTCTCTCTCTCTCTCTCTCTCTCTCTCTCTCTCTCTCTCTCTCTCTCTCTAACCCTAGTCTCACCCTCTCCACACACACAGGGCTGCATGCAGTCCTGCAGTACTCAGTGAAGAGGACGAGAAGCAGGATAGAGGAGATGAGTAGCCTTGGCCTGCACCACTTCTCCATCAGCGCCCTCTTCAAGCAGCCCAAGACTTACGCTAACACAGTCCGCAGGGTGAAGAGAGACAGGCTGAGGGAGGAGAGAGAGGGGAGAGGGGGAGGCAAAGGAGGGTGGGTGATTGGAGAGGAAGAGGGAAGGAAAGTGAAGGAAAGGAGAGAGATGGAGATAGGGTGAAGGAAAGGAGGAGGTTGATTGATTGGAGAGAGGAAGGAGAAAGAGAGAGAGATTAAAGGATTAAATAATCCTCAAATTAAGTTATCACAAGGGAGCCCCCTTCCAATGAAGTAATTTGTCCTGCTGCTAGGCAACAAAGGCCATATAGCTGCTAGATGTCATTAGTGGGGTTCGAATCGATGCCCGGCTATCTATCACCATCGTGGCAGAATGCGGCGCCTTAATCCGCGTGACCACTAAGGACACAGAAAGAGAGAGAGAGAGAAGGAAGAAGGAAGGAGAGAAAGAGGAAAGAGAGAAGGAGAGAGGCTGGAGGAAAGAAGGAGGGTGAGGGAAAGGAAAGAGAGAGAGAAGGTGAAGGAGAGAAAGAAGAGATGGCTGGAGAGAGGAGAGAGGAAGGAAAGGAGAAGATGGGTGACTGGGAAAGGAAAGAGGAGGAGAGAGGAAAAGGACAGAAGGAGAAAAGGGTGAAGGAAAGGAGGACAGTTTGTGATGGGAGAGAGAGAAGAGAGAAGGTGATGGAAGGAAAACAGAAAGAGAGAGGAAAGAGAGGTGTACGAAAAAGAAGAAAGGGTGACTGGGAAAGAAGAGGAAGAAGAGGAGAAAGGGTGAAGGAAAGGAGGAGGGTTTGTGATTTGGAAAGGAGAGGAAGGAAGGAAGGTAGGAAGGTAGGAAGGAAAGAAGGAAGGAATGTGTGTGACTGTGGGAGGAAAAAGGAGGAGAGAAGGTGGAGGTAAGGAAGGAGGAAGGTGGGTGACTGAAGAAGAAAGAGAAAGGAGAGAGAGAGAGGGATGGAGGAAAGGAGAAGGAGAGAAGGTGAAGGAAAGAAGAAGGAGAGAGGAGAGGAGGAAAGAGAGCAGAGAGGTGGAGGAAAGGAGAACGAGGAAGAGATGAAAGGAAAGGAGGATGTTGAGTGACTGAGGAAGGCAGGAAGAGGAGGAGAAAGGAAGAAGGAATTGTGAGAAAGATGAGAGTAAATAAAAGAATAAATGTTTGCAAAATGAATCATGAAATGTGAAAGATTGTACAGAAAATAATAAAAAAGAATGAAAATGTACAGTGTCATTAATGCAGGTTGTTTCCGTCCTTCCTTTAATGCTACACTGTAAGAAAACAATCAACAAAATACATTCAGTCACATTTCACTCTCCTTACCACAAATTAAGTCAATATTTAGCTCACTACTCAAGTTAATTCAACTTGATCTTGATCTTGATGTTACAGGTGACTCGGGACTGCTCCTGAGTCAGGCCTTTGTAACGGCCAATACTGTACAGAAAAAGAGAAAAACGACAAATAGAAAACAATCACCAAAATTCACCTTATTGATTCATACGTCTAGCACGCCACATTTTCCCAAGGAATTCCTTCACGGCTTCAATCATCCTGTCATTCGTGTCTCCACACAGTCCCAGCAGCAACACCATCCATTCCCTTCCTGTCATCTCCACTCTGGCATTCCCCAATTCCCTCAGCACCAATTGCATCCTTTCATTCCTGTCTCTGGCATACTTCACACACTCCCTCACCACATGTTCCACCGTCTCATCCTCTCCCATGAAACACATCTGGCACACCTTGCTGCGGGACTCAGACCATCTGTAATTCCTTGCATTCACATCCATACACTGTGCCCTCGCTTGGAAGAGAAGGTCACCACCCAGGCTTCCCTCGTACCACTTTTCATACATCGGGGCCTCTTTCTCTCTGTACCACTCCAAAGTACTCTTTTGTTCCATCTTATTCTTCCATTCACTCAATCCCACATGTTTCACTACTCTGTCAATCTCACTCTTCCACTTTCTTACATCCCATGCACTCTCTGCCTTCTCCATTTCTAATAACCATGCTCCAGTCACTCTCAACATGCCTCCCCTCAATCCGCTGAAAAGCCCAACTAGTTTCCAAGCCACTCTCTGCTGCCATCTTGACACACTTCTTCCTCCACCTGCTACTCCTAACATTCCATAGAAACACCTTTCTCACTAGTCTTGCATCATCCATTTGTCGTAACCGTTCATTCTGGTTACCACATGTGAGCTGTTTACTTGAAGCGACTTTATCAAGACACTGGCAAATCCTTCTGCGTCCAGATTGACCAAAGAGCAACTATGGGTTTTTCCGTGGGTACTCACAACTACAGCTCCACAATACTATTTTTATTGTACAAAGCATAAAAATAGGCTAAACCAGCAAATACACATATACCTAAATAAAATCAGATAACACGGCCACGTTGCCATTCTTATGGAATTCCTTATACAAGACTATTTTTCAACTCAGTAACTCGTCCTAAATCGCCTCGTAACACAATGAATCATAGTGACATCATCTAACTGCACATTCCACCACAGCATGCGATGTGGTGCAAAAACGTCTACGACGTTCATAGTATACGTGTACACACAAGACTCCATAACTCTTAGGACAAATTCTCTAAGTTACTACTCACGTATAAGACCAAGCAGAAGGCAGTCCAGAGGCCCATGTTGCTAGTTTAGTTGCTTGTGTAAGCGTCAGAAATTCTTGTAGTTGCTGAGGGCGTGAATGGTAGCTCTCTGCTGGATCGCGTTACTGCCTGGCCTTATACACGTTGCGAATCCGCAATCGGCCCTTCTAGCACTGAAAATTCTTAGGAGCTAACATGTCTCTACACACTATGTTATCGTAGTCTGCCACAGCAAACGCTCGTTCTTAGGAAGCTAACATGTCTTTGTACACTATGTTATCGTCATCTGTCACAGCAATCCTTCGTCATTAGCCATCACCGACTTTATAATTATTATCATTGGTCTGTCACAACAACACTTCGCCCTAGAACTAATGGTTTATGCGTCGCTCCAGTTACTAATCTTTCTTATACACACGGCGGCCTTCCAAGATTTTTTTTTGTTTGATAACACGCCCACTTGGTTCCTTTGACCTTCAGGTTTAGGAGCTGGCGCCAATGTTTATACCATCGTTTTCACTGTCCTCGTCAGAACATTCTGGTATTTCCGGCACACGTCCCGTCTCACGACACATTCGCTCTAATCTAGCCTTGTACCTCAACGTTGCCTTTACGTGTCTCTCTCTAGTCTAAAAGTACTCCAGCCCATGTCTCCCTCAGAGCTTCTATCGCTGCATACCTTGGTGCATTCAGTGCCATTCTTGCTACTCTATTTTGTCCTACTTCTAACTTCCCTAGTTCATTTTCATTCCACACAATCACATCCATACCATACATAATGCTTGGAACAGCTACGCTCTTCCAAACTTCTCGCAGCACATCATATTTACTAGCTCTCATCTTGGTGCGCTTCCCAGTCGATCCACCCACTAGTTTACCATGCTTATCTTTTCATTCTTTGCCTTCACACAGTCATTTGAACTCATCCACATCCCCAAATACTTGTATTCATCAGTCTGTCGCACCTCATTCTCTCTCAATCTCCACACTGACCCTCTTTCATCCTCTGACCTATTCACAATCATCACCTTGCTCTTTTCACTACTAAAACTTACCCCAAAGTCTCTCTCATACCCATCTACAGCATTCAACAAGCTTTGAAACTCATCTGCTGATTCACTCATAATTACAATGTCATCTGCATACAAGAACACGCATATCTTATCATTCTCTATATTGACTCCTGCATTCATTCTTCTCATTCTGGCAGCCAATTCCTCTGTGTATAAGCTATAAAGGGTTGGTGATAGTATGCAACCCTACCTAACTCCTCTCTCACTCTTCACCCAGTCTGTCACTACATCTCCTTGTCTGTATTTCGCCCTTGTATCTACATACATACTTCGCACTATGTTAACTATCTTTGCTAGCAAGCATTTCTCTATTTACTCTATCGTATGCCTTCTCTATGTCTGGAAAACCTAATTATAATTTACTACCATCCTTTTTCTTTCTCTCAATCATTTCATTCACCACAAACAAGTTATCTTCTGCTCTCCTGCCCACCTGAGAGCCATTCTGCTCTTCACCTAACACTCCAGCTCTTTCAATCCATTTGCACAATATCTCATTCAGCACTGCGCTAAAGACTTTCCCAACTGTATTTAATAATGCTATTGGTCAATAGCTCTTCAGCTCATTCGTGCGTTTATATCCTCCCTTATGCAACATAGTCACCCTGCATTCATTCCACATTCTTGGCACTCTTTCCTCTTCCCACACCTGGTTAAATAACTCAGTCACCCTATCAATCACAACTTCCCTCCATTTTATACATTTCACACAGTATCTCATCTGGCTCTGCTGCCTTCCCATTTTCCTGCCCCCTGATACATTTCCCCACCTTCTCCCTTCTGATTCTCTCATCCATTTCATCCACATCCTTCTTTTCCAGTGTCACACATCCTTCTCTCACACCAAATTCGTCACCTACACCTCCAATCTCTTCCCAAAACTCTTTAATCATCCTTCTCATATCTCCTTTGTCTGTCACCAGTGCCCCATTCATCCTCAGGCTCTCCACATTCTCACTGTCAGGCATCCCCTCACCCCTCAGTAACCTGTACCGTTCTCGGCCACCCTCCAAACCTATAGCTCTCAGGGACTGAATCACCTTTCTCTCACACCTGGCTTTAGCATTCATTATCTCCCGCTTCGCCACTCGTTGCTGATTCACATAATATGCTGTCCTCACTTTCCACTCACACACACACACACACTCTCTCTCTCTCTCTCTCTCTCTCTCTCTCTGATCATTTTATAGATATATCTAATCTTGATGTTTTAGATGTGATAATGGACGTGGTGCTGGTGCATGTATTTATGTAAAGGACACACTGAAATCTAATGTACTATCTCACGATATAATTACACTAGCGGGTATCGAGGTTGTGTGGGTGATTGTGCAGTGCCGCAAACTGCCTTCCATTATGATCGTCTGTATGTACAGGCACCCTAAGGCGTTAGCTGTGTCTTATGAGTACATAGAAAATATCTTTATGCTTTTAAAGTCCATATCCTTGACGCCCATCTTCATGAATTTAAGGAAGACATTGGAGAGTACTCCGAGGAGCAGGGCGAGCGCTTCCACCAGGATATATTGGACTTTGAACGCCGCTACCAAGGGTCTTATAATGAAAACATGATGGAACACTACATTTGTGGGCTGATTCGTGAAGGTAATCTACAGTATAAGCGTAAATCTAGAAGAACTACTCATTTCTAATGTGTCTATTGTCTCACTGGTGTAATTCTAGAATAAATAAATGCTATTATTGCATTACATGTCGTTTTGTATCTACTTTATTCAATTCAAACTTCAAATTTGCCACTTTGTCCTTATGAGAATGGGTAAATTTAAAAAATGTCATCCTGGACACAAAAGCAAAATTAGAAAAGAATATAAGTATTTTTTTTCATGTTTTCTACACATAAGCAAATAAGAAATAAGTTTCAACTCAAGGACAAAAGCTTTGTTACACGGTGTTATCTCCCACTTCGCCACTCGTTGCTGATTCACATATGCTGTCCATGCATATGTGCCTCCTCACTCTCATGCCTCCTCTTTCTCAATTGCCTGCATACCCTATTTAGACTTTTCTCTCTCTCGTGGCATCCTTAATCTCATCATCCTACCACGGCTTACATGCATGCTTTCTGGTACTCGTTCTCACATACCCTATCTGGCTGGCTGCTGCATTATTTACATTCTCAACAAACCTATCATTCATCTCATCCACAGCATTCAAACGTTCATCCTCCCAGCTTCGCTTACTCAAGTCAACCTGCAAATTCTCCCATCCTACATCACTCAACCTCCACTTTCTCCTCTTAGTGTTTGCACCCTTTCCTTCTCTTCCATACAACTTACATTCCAGCACCAGCATGTTATGGTCCAAGACAATGTCAATCCTTCCATCTTCATCGATCCATATACGGTCCACAATCTCACGCATTCTCCCATTCACTAGCATATAGTCAATCGCAGACCCCTATTTCTAGCACACCACGTCACTCGTCCTTCTGCCAGGGTCTCATTTAGGTTCTCCAGCTCCATCTCATTCACAAACTCACCAAGCATCTCGCCATTCCTATTCATTTGTTAACCTAAAACACCTACATGAGCATTCATATATCCTATAACAATCACTTTCTCCCTAGCATGCTCTCTCACAACCTTCTTCAACACACCATACTTCCTGCTGTTGTCCCTGACTGCTCTATCACCTTCCACTGTCATTTACACTACCACTACCACTAACCTCTCATCTCTACCACACTCATTCATATACTCCACTCGGGCCGCTAACACATCCTCACTTTCCACACTGTCTCCTACATCAAGTTCTTCCACTCTCAGGTTCCTCACTTTTCTGTGGAGCAGTGCTACGCCCTCTCCTAACCTTTCCTGTTTTCTGCCTCCCTTTCCCATCATCACACATTCGTCCCCTTCCATTTGCACTGCATCCCTCAAGTGCGTCTCAGTTATTCCTACCATATCTAGGTTCCACTCATTCAGCTCCTTACATACATCCTCGAGTTTTCCAATGCCCCATCCTCTCACATTCATACAGCCTTATTTCATACATGATCTCGCCTGTTGTTCCGGTACATTCTTCTCCTTCATTCAAGCGACTCCGGAGCGATCCTGAGCCATCTGTAGCATCAAGATCAAAATCAAGATAAAGAATGCAGGAGTAAGAGTGGGGAATGATAAGATAGGGGAGCTCCTTTATGCAGATGACGTAGTGGTCATGAGTGAGTCAGCAGTTGAGTTGCAGAGTATGTTGGATGTTGTGGATGGATATAGGAGAGACTTTGGAGTTAGGGTTGGTAGTGAAAAAAGTAAGGTGATGATAGTGAATAGGTGTGAGGATGAAAAAATGCAGTATGGAGAATTGGAGAGAATGAATTGAATCAGGCACGAGAATATAAGTACTTGGGGGTGTGGGTGAGTCCAAGTGGGTGTGAAAAGACAAAGAATGAGAAGACAGATTTAGTGAATCAGTGGGTATAACGACTGGGGAGTGCAGACAGAACATGAACAAGTAAATATGATGTGCTGAGACAAATGAGGAAGAGTGTGGCTGTGCCCAGTATAATGTATGGTATAGATGTGATGCCATGGAATAAAAGTGAAATTGACAAGCTAGAAGTAGGAGAGAATAGAATAGAATAGGTAGAGTGGCACTGAACGCACTGAGGTACACAGCAGTAGAAGCTCTGAGAAGTGAAATGGGATGGAGCACTTTTAGGGAAAGACTAGTAAAAGCTACTCTTAGGTACAAGGTAAGATTGGAAAGAATGGACGATGAAAGAATAGTGAGAAAGGTGTACCTGTGGAATGAAAGCGGGAGCCAGTGGAGGAAGAGGTGCATGAGAATGACAGAGAGGAGTGGATTACAAGTTGTATGGGAGATGAGAATGGCTGAGAGGAATCAGAATGAGCGTGAATGGATCGTGACAAAAGGAGGCAGAGTAGGAACTGAATGGGATGCGAGGAAATGGAAGAGTGAGATAGACAGAGGGGTGAAGTGGGTGGGACTGAATATATGGAAGAATGAGATGGAATTAAAGAGTACTCTGGAATGGTACAAGGAAAAGGAAGCCTCGATGTATGAAAAGTGGTATGATGGCAGCCTGGGTGGTGATCATCTCTTCCAAGGTAGGGCACAGTGTATGGATGTGAGTGAAAAAAACTACAGGTGGTCTGAGTCCCGCAGCAAAGTGTGCCAGATGTGTGACACAGGGCAGGACGAGACGGTGGAGCATGTTATGCTGGAGTGTGAGAAGTATGGGAGAGACAGGCATGAGATGATGCAAGTGATTTTGACTGAATTAGGGCATAATAGGATGAAAGAGTGGAGAAGACAGTAAGGGAATGGATGGTGCTGCTGCTGGGACTGTGTAAACTGTAAAGGAACGAGTGCAAGGATGATTGAGGATGTGAAGGAGATTGATTGATTGGTACATTTATTGTTTCATTAATAATGAAATACAACAAAGGAGGAGAATGGACCTAGCCACCCACCCCCTGGGCAAAGATTTAAGGTTAAAGTATCAAAAATATATAAATAGACAGTATACATAACAAGAATACAAGTACTTAAATAGATAAGTACTGATATTGCACACCTTATTGCATAAACATCCTACAGTCCTTAGAGCAAACTGAGGATACT
>NW_025541508.1:52500-67500 GCF_017591435.1 Portunus trituberculatus | reverse complement strand
ACCATGTGCAGCATCACATAGAGACTTCAGGACCGCCTGTACACGCCAAGGCCCGCCGTCTTGCTCCCGAACGCTACCGCCAGGCCAAGGCCGAGTTCGAGTCTCTGATGCGGCAAGGTATTGTGCGGCCCAGCAGCAGCAACTGGTCATCAGCTCTTCACGTCGTCCCGAAGAAAAACGGCGACATCCGACCCTGCGGAGACTACAGAGCTCTCAACTCTTGCACCAAGGAAGACCGTTATCCTGTGCCTAACTTGCAGGAGTTCTCGTCGCAACTCTCTGGTTCCACCATCTTCTCCCGCATCGACCTCATCAAGGCCTTCCACCAGATTCCTGTTCATCCTGACGACATACCGAAGACTGCCATCATCACTCCCTTCGGTCTGTTCGAATACGTTAGGATGCCCTTTGGCCTCAGGAATGCGGCACAGACGTTCCAGAGGTTCATCGACGAGGTCCTCCGCGGTCTTCCTTCTGTTTCGCCTACATCGACGATCTTCTCATCGCGAGCCCCGACGAAGCCTCGCACAGACAGCACCTCGAACAAGTCTTCCGCCGCCTCCAGGACTACGGTGTCCAGATCAACGCCGACAAGTCAGAGTTCGGCGTGGCCTCGCTCACCTTCCTTGGTCATACCGTCACTCCAGCAGGCATCACTCCACTTGCCACTAAATGTGAAGACATCCAGCAGTTCCCGAAGCCATCTACCCAGCGCCAGCTCAAAGAGTTCTTGGGCATGGTGAACTACTACAACCGCTTCATTCCACACTGCTCTCTCCTGCTGCAGCCTCTACACGCCATGATCAAGCCGTGCAAGCGTGGTCAGTCGGTCATGCTCACCTGGACACCGGACACTGACGCTGCCTTCCTCGCTGCCAAGAAGGCCCTCAGCGACGCAACTTTACTGTCCTTCCCTGTCCCCGACGCAGAGGTGAGCATCGCAACTGACGCCTCTGGCAATGGGACTGGTGCTGTCCTCCAGCAGCTCGTGGACAGTGCCTGGAAGCCGCTCGCCTTCTTTTCCCAGAAGCTCAACACTGCCGAAGCCAACTACAGTGCCTACGACCGTGAGCTCCTCGCAATCTACAAGGCCGTCAAGCGCTTCCGGTACTACATAGAAGGCCGCCGCTTCCACATCTACACCGACCACAAGCCACTCACCACCATTTTCCTGAGAAACAAGGCAACCTACTCTCCTCGGCAACTTCGCCATATGGACTTCGTTTCTCAGTTCACCACCGACATCCGGTACATCAAAGGTGTCGACAACGCCCCAGCTGACGCTCTCTCCGTGGTATCTCTGCTGTGTCCTCCATCGACTACACTGCCATAGCTGCCGACCAGTCCGGCGACCCCGAGCTGGAAAACCTCCTGCAGAACTCGGCGCTCCAGATGAAGAAAGTCACACTCCCAGGTACCAAGGTCTCTCTGTATGCTGACGTCTCCACAGAGGCCGTCCGCCCTTACTTGCCTCAGCAGCATCGCGTCAAGGCCTTCCGTCAGCTACATGACCTCTCTCACCCTGGTATCCGTGCCTCCCAGCGCCTGCTGACTTCTCGCTTCATCTGGGAGGGCATCAACAGAGATGTCAGACTGTGGACCCGCACCTGTACCGCCTGCCAAGCCTCCAAGGTGACTCGTCACACACACTCTCCGCCTGGCACCTTTCCTCCAGTCTCCAGACGGTTCGACCATATCCACATTGACTTGGTCGGGCCGCTGCCGCCTCTGCCGGCCACCGCTACATCCTTACGTGCGTGGACCGGTTTACACGCTGGCCTGAGGCTACACCTATTCCAGACATCACCACCGACACCGTCGCCAACGCCTTCATCGCCACTTGGGTCTCAAGGTTCGGTGTTCCTCTGAGCCTCACCTCAGACCGTGGTGTCCAGTTCGAGGCTAATGTCTGGAATAGGATCATGGTATTTCTCGGCATACGGCGCTACAGGACTTCGAGCTACCATCCCCAGTCAAATGGGATGGTTGAGAGATTCCATCGCCAGCTCAAGTCCTCCCTGATGGCCGCCTCACAGCGCGAACACTGGTCCCTGGCTCTTCCTCTTGTCCTCCTCGGCATCAGGTCCTCTCTCAAGGAAGACCTCCAGCATTCCTCGTCCGAGTTGGTGTATGGCGCCAACCTCAGGCTTCCCGGCGAGATGCTGGTGCCCTCACAAGAGCCAGACCTGTGCAGTGCCCGAGATTTCGCCACCCGCCTCCACAGTGCCATGCGCAACCTACAGCCAGTCCAGCCTCGCTCCTCTCCTAAGAAGATTTTTGTGAGCCAGGACCTGGACACCTGTACACACGTCTTCGTCCGCGTCGATGCTGTTCAGCGCCCCCTCTCACAACCATACCAAGGGCCCTATCGTGTCTTGCGGCGGACACGCAAGACTGTGACCATCGACCGGAACGGCACTCAGGACGCTGTGTCCATGGACCGGGTCAAACCGGCCTACCTGCTTGACCCTGCTCAACCTCAGGTGGTCGCCACAACGTCCCTGGACGGTCCTGACTCACCCAGCCGCACCAGGAAAATCTCGTTTCTCCTCCCTCGAAACTAGGGGAGTATTGTAGCGGCTGTTTACTTAAGTCTGCCCTACAATCATTGCATTTTCTGTTATCACCATACATTTCCTGTCTCACCATTTCATGGCATACTAATTAATTATTTACTTTTTTTATAGTATATTTGTCTTACTCTCATATTATTATATTATTCATTTTATTTATATTTGTATAATATGCAACACAAAACACTACACATTCACACACATTCACTCATTCATACATACATTCATACATACACAATCACATACAAACTTATTAAAATTATTATTGTTAAATATTATTTATATATGTACCCAACTATTTTTGTAATAAAAAAACCCTCCACTGAATGCTTTTAATTCAGTTTCCTCAATTAGCATTAGCTCCAATAGTTGGTACTCTTTCCATACCAACAACTACTCCTAAATTTACATCCCGTACCTACTCACTGCTAGGTGAACAGGGGCTACACGTGAAAGGAGACTCACCCAAATATCTCCACCCGGCTGGGGAATCGAACCCCGGTCCTCTAGCTTGTGAAGCCAGCGCTCTAACTACTGAGCTACCGGGCGTGTGTGTGTGTGTGTATTTACCTAGCTGTAGTTTTACAGGGCCTGGGCTTTATGCTGTGTGTGTGTGTGTGTGTGTGTGTGTGTGTGTGTGTGTGTGTGTGTGTGTGTGTGTGTGTGTGTGTGTGTGTGTGTGTGTGTGTGTGTGTGTGTGTGTGTGTGTGTGTGTGTGTGTGGTGTGTGGTGTGAGCGTGGTGGGCGTTGGCGAAGCGTGGTGTGGCGAAGCGTGGTGGGCGAAGCGTGGTGTGGCGAAGCGTGGTGTGGCGAAGCGTGGTGTGGCGAAGCGTGGTGTGGCGAAGCGTGGCGTGGCGTGGCGTGGCGTGGCGTGGCGTGGTGTAGTTGTAAGGTGGCGAGTGACACTGCTGTTTGTATTTCAGGCCACATCTTACAACACCAGCGTCCAGGGAGTGTGGCGATGGCGATGGCGGTGGTGGTGGTATAAATGTGTGTGTGTGTGCTGATGTATCTCTGTGCCAGCATCACCATGAGGAGGAGCAGGGCGTGGAACAGATATGCACTGGAGCCACTGTCTGCTGTGGTGCCCCATTTCAAAACATCCACTGCAGGAGTGGTTGTGGAGGTGATGAAGTTTGGTGGAGTAGCAAAAAATAACAGAACTTACGACATTTTGAAGGTTTCCGATGGTTCCATTGCCAAGCGAGGCCAAAAACAGAACCATATCCTTGTCAAAGTGTTTCATAATGATGGACGTGATTGGCCCGACGGTGGAACGTGGTGTGTTGGTGCAGGGTGTTGACTTCATGGGGTGTGTTGAGGGTGCAGTGTTCTCAACAAGGATGGTTTGCATATGTGTTCGAGAGGAGGGTGGCACCCTGGTCTGGCAGTGCTTCTGTCAATGGAAACCTCACCATTGGCATGTTTTAAGGGCATTTATAAGACAGTTTGGCATGTTTAGAAGACATTTTAAGATAGTTTGGTATGTTTTGAAGGTATTTTAACACAATTTGGCATGTTTTAAGGGCATTTTAAGACAGTTTAGCATGTTTTAAAGACATTTTAAGAGTTTGCCATGTTTTGAGGGCTTATTTTAAGACAATGGCATGTTTTTTGGACATTTTAAGACAGTTTGGCATGTTTTGAGGGCATTTTTAAAATATCTCAAAAACATGCCACTGTCTAAACACACCCTAAACACATGCCAAACGGTCTTAAAATGCAAAACATCCCAAACTGTCTTAAAAACCCCTACAATCATCCCAAACTGTCTTAAATAACATAAAAATATGCCAAACTGTCTTAAAATGCTCACACATTATACCACTGTCTTAAAATACCCTAAATCATGCCAGTCTAAAAATACCCTAAAAACATACAAAACAAAACTGTCTTAAAATGCCCTCAAAACATGCCCAACTGTCTTAAAATACCCTAAATACATGCCAGTCTAAAAATACCCTAAAAAAACACAACTCTTAAAATGCCCTCAAAACATGCCTCTGTCTTAAAATGCCCTCAAAACATGCCTCTATCTTAAAATGCCCTCAAAACATGCCACCTCCACCTCCTCCTTCATTCATCCACCTCCACCTCCACTTATCCACCTCTACATCCACTTCTCCACATATCCACCTTCTCCATCTCCACTTCTACTTATCTACCTCTCCACTTCCACTTCTCCATTTCTCCACCTCCACCTCCACTTCTCCACCTACAAACATTACTGACCTTTGCTCCACCATTTCCCTCGTGAACTCCAACACATCAGAATCCACATTCAGTGCTAGTGGAGTGGCAGGTGGAGCAGGTGGAGTGGCTGTGGTGGCAGCAGCAGCAGTGACTGAGGCTGGTGTGTCCTCCACCAACCTGTGGAGTGTGCAAAGTGGAGTGAAGGAGTTTGTAAAGACAGACAGACAGACAGACAGACAGACAGACAGACAGACAGACAGACAGACAGACTGACATTCCATTCCTACGCTGATGACCACCCTACATCTTTCCACGTCTTTTCAGAGACGACCAACCCTCCAGGATGTCAACAGACCACACAGGGACGCCACAGAACGCCTGATTTCCGATCTTTCTAAGATTTCCGATTGGGGCAGAAAAAATCTAATAGTTTTTAATGCCTCAAAAACTCAATTCCTCCATCTATCAACTCAACACAACCTTCCAGACAACTATCCCCACTTCTTCAATGACACTCAACTGTCTCCCTCTTCTACACTGAATAGCCTCAGTCTGTCCTTTATTCGTAATCTTAACTGGAAACTTCACATCTCATCTCTTGCTAAAATAGCTTCTATGAAGTTGGGCGTTCTGAGGCGTCTCCACCAGTTTTTCTCGCCCCTCCAACTGCTAACTCTGTACAAGGGCCTTATCCGCCCCTGTATGGAGTACTCTTTGCATGTTTGGGGGGTTCCAGTCACACAGTTTTACTAGATAGGGTGGAATCAAGAGCTTTTCATCTCATCAACTCCCCTCCTCTGACTGACTGTCTTCAGCCTCTTTCTCAGCGCCGGAATGTTGCATCTCTTTTTATCTTTTATCGCTATTTTCATGCTAACTGCTCTACTGATCTTGCTAACTGCATACCTCCCCTCCTCTTGCTGCCTCGCTGCACAAGGCTTTCTTCTTCCTCTCATCCCTATTCTGTCCAACTCTCTAATGCAAGAGTTTACCAGTACTCTCAATCATTCACAACTTTCACTGGTAAACTCTGAACTCCCTCCCTGCATCTGTATTTGAAAATTCCTGACTTGTTTCTTTTAAGAGGGAGGTATCGAGGCATTTGCTCCAGAATTTTGGCTGACACTTTTCCCTTTGTAGAGACCCACCTCTCAAGTGGGCCTTCATATATAAAAAAAAAAAAAAAAAAAAAAAAAAAAAAGACAGCTAGATAGACAGACAGATAGATAGAGACAGACAAACTGACAGAGAGACAGATAGATAGATAGATAGATAGATAGATAGATAGACAGACAGACAAGACCCGGTATCACTGACAGGACGGACGGACGGACACACTACAGAAATGCCTTTAGTGTCAAAAGATGCAACAGTTTGATGGTGGTGGTGGTGGTGGCAGCAGCGGCAGAAGCAATGATGATGATAATTATGGTGATGGTGGGACTTACATCTGTGCCTGGTCTGGTTTGGGGTCACTAGCCATCCTGAAGAGCAGTCTGCGCTGACAAGAGCTGACCTTCTCACACTCCAGCCCTGTGAGACGCATCAACTTGCCGTCCTGGGAAACACACCATTATTTCACTGTCTGTTCCTGCACTGTGCTAACCCCTTCACTGCCATCACCCACTGCCCTACTCATTCATTCACTGCCAAACTGTATTCAAATGCCCAAAAACTATGCCAAACTGTCTTCAAATACCCTAAAAAACATGCCAAGCTGTCTTAAAATGCCATAAAACATGCCAAAATGTCTTAAAATGCCCAAAACCATGGCAAACTCTTGAAATGTCCTAAAAGAACATGCCAAACTGTCAAATACCCTAAAAACAAGCAAAACTGTCTTAAAATGCCCAAAACCATGGCAAGCTATCTTAAAATGATCTGAAAGCATGCCAAACTATCTTAAAAATGCCCTATAAACATGCCAAATGGTCTTAAAATGCCCTAAAAACATGCCATCTTAAAATGCCCTATAAACATGCCAAAACTGTCTTAAAATGCCCTAAAAAAATCCCTAACTCTTAAAATGCCCTAAAACATGCCAAACTGTCTTAAAATGCCCTAAAATAAACATGATCTAGTTCATTCTGGTGACAATTTGGTGATTTTCTACAGCTTAAGAAACTCATGTGGTCGATTAAAATAATTAATTTTTTGCCCTCCACAGACCCTTACTAATGTCAATAAAATGGTCTAATGGTACACAAATCTCAAGGTAAAAATGTGTCCCAGTACTGAAGGGGTTAAAATAGTGAAGACTGAGGCCATTAACCTTGTGACCCTTGCTAATGTCAATAAAATGGTCCAATGGTACACAAATCTCATGGTAAAAATGTGTCCCAGTACTGAAGGGATTAAAATAGTGAAGACTGTGGCCATTAATCTTGTGCCCTCCATAGACCCTTCCCAATGTCAATAAAATGGTCTAATGGTACACAAATCTCAAGGTAAAAATGTGTCCCAATACTAAAGGGATTAAAATAGTGAAGACTGGCCATTAACTTTGTGACCCTTGCTAATGTCAATAAAATGGTCTAATGGCACACAAATCTCAAGGTAAAATGTGTCCCAGTACTGAAGGGATTAAAATAGTGAAGACTGACCATTAATCTTGTGCCCTCTATACACCCTTCCTAATGTCAATAAAATGGTCTAATGGCACACAAATCTCAAGGTAAAATGTGTCCCAATACTAAAGGGATTAAAATAGTGAAGACTGGCCATTAACTTTGTAACCCTTGCTAATGTCAATAAAATGGTCTAATGGCACACAAATCTCAAGGTAAAAATGTGTCCCATTACTGAAGGGGCTAACACTTCAAACCTGTAGAGTGAGAGAGCAGTACATCACCATTAAAGTCACCAGTGAAGGCACCAATCAACACACCTTTAGCTCAAGCACCACCAGAGAAAGCTGTCCGTCCACCAGCACCAGGATGTCCACCTCTGAGCTTCCAATGGCACCAAACAGCCTCTGATGCTCCTCCTCCTCCACCTCTCTTGGGTCACTCACAAACTGCTCAAGGGAAGAGAGACAGGTAAGGTGGAGGTAACAAGCTAATCATAATAGTCACTCAGGTGTGTTTGTCTACCTGTTTCTTCTCTCTCTCTCTCTCTCTAGTTTTCTTTATTTTCTTCTTTATATTGCTCGCTCTCTCTCTCTCTCTCTCTCTCTCTCTCTTTCTTTATTTCTTTATGTTGCTCGCTATCTCTCTCTCTCTTGCTCTCTCTCTCTCTCTCTCTCTCTCTCTCTCTCTCTCTCTCTCTCTCTCTCTCTTCAGACTGACCTCTTCAAATCGGGAAGAGGTGTTGGTGCTGTCACTAACCCTCAGAACAGCTCGAGCTTATCTTCCAATGGATAAACAGTCTTCTTCACAAGCTGCAACACAAACAACAAGCTACAACACACACACACACACACACACACACACACACACACACTGTACTCGCCTCCCAAGCCACTCCCCCCCATGGGACGCAGCACCCACCTCTCCATCCTGTGGACACCCACCCCCACCACCTCGGTTCCCAGGTCAACTGTCACCAGATCCTACAGGCCCATGCCTGACTCCGCCATGAGGGAATTTGGGCAGTGGCTGACACATCACCCGTGGACCGAGGTACTGGATGAGGAAGACGTTCACACAAAATGGCGGAACTACTTCACTACCACAACGGAAGCCTTCCATCACCACTTCACCGCCAAGAACATCACAGTGGACCCATCTGATGCCCCTTGGATGACGCCCTGCATCAAACGACTCCTTCATCAGCGTGACAGGGCTTTCCACTCTAGCCCTGACCAGTACAGGAGATTAAGGAACAGAGTTATCAGGGAGATCAAAACAGCCAAGGCAAGCTACTACCCAGACAAAATTCACCATCTCAAGCTTGCTGACAACAGACAGTGGTACGACAAGATTAAGTCTTTGTGTGGTTTACAAAAACAAGCCTCTTCTCTTCCCTGTATTTCACACCTTTCACCTGACAACGCGGCCGAAGAGATTAACGGTCACTTCGCTGCGATCTGTCAGACACTCCCTCCCCTTCACTCTACTACTCTCCCAGCCTACCTCCCTGCCTCCTCCCCTCCACCCCCTGTCCAGGAGGTTGATGTTTACAGGAAGCTTCTTAAATTTAAACTAAACAGATCCACCACTCCCACTGACTTCCCATCAAAATTTACAGAGAATTTGCCCCACAACTTGCCACACCCCTTCGCTCTATCATCAACGCCTCCCTTTCTCAACATTCCTGCCCTGATGAGTGGAAGACATCTTACGTCACCCCCCTCCCCAAAACTTCCAATCCACAGTCACTGAATGATCTAAGACCAGTCGCCATCACCCCTATACCCAGCCTTATCTGTGAAGATTTTGTGTTCGACTGGGCCTATAACAAAATTTGTAACTCTCTTGACACACAACAATTTGGTAATATTAAATCCACCTCCACATCTCACTACCTTGTCAGCTTCCTGGAATTCGTCCACAGCCACCTGGACAAACGCAACACTTCTCTAGCTATTGCTTTTGTGGACTTCAGAAAGGCCTTTGATCTTGTTGATCACACTGTTGTGATAAAGAAAGCCATCACTCTGGGTCTCTCTCCTACCTGATAGCGTGGCTGGCAGACTTCCTCACGGGAAGGCGTCAGGCCGTTCGTTATCAGGGCTCTGTCTCCTCTTTCCAACAGCTCACATGTGGGGTCCCTCAGGGGACCAAGATGGGTCCTCTGTGCTTCCTCATCCTTATCAACGATGCTCTCGTCCACACCCCCCACCGCTGGAAGTATGTGGATGACTGCACCGTGGGCTTACCCGTCAACAACACCAACCCAGACTTCTCAGCACTTCAGTCCACTCTTAACCAACTACAGACGTGGACGGAGGACAACAAAATGACCATCAACCACACCAAAACCGTGGTGATGCACATTTGTACCTCCACAGCAGCAGCCCCCCCTCCCCAGCTATCTGTGGGCCCTCACTCCTCCAGGTGGTCCGCAGCACCAAGCTTCTAGGTGTCTTGGTGGATGATCAATTATCATGGAAGGAGCATGTTTCCACCATCATCAAGTCAGCCTCATACAAGATCTATATGCTGCGCCGACTCAGGTCACTGGGTGCACCGGCAGATGAACTGAGGGGAGTGTACCTCACCTTTATTCTCCCTAAGCTCATGTACACCTCCCCAGCGTGGTCCTCCTCCCTGAACCTCACACAACGGCAACAGCTGAGAGGGTTCAGAAGAGGGCGTGCAGGGTCATCTTTGGGCCTGCCTGAGTCTGCCGAGGCTGGCCACAAGACACCAGGAAGCCTTGGAAAAATTTAGGAAGGGCTGCTGCATCATCCACGTCTCCACCACCTGCTACCCCCAGACGTGCCTCTCCCTGCCCGCACCACCCGACACCAGAATCGCGTGGCGCCCTTAAGAGCATCGCGCACTGACCGGTAACACCTTAGCGCGGTGCCCATTATGGTGCGAGCCATAAATAAATCAAACAATTAAATCAATAAGTTAATTCTTGGTTAAGTTAGATTTATAGTTAGGATAAGGATTTCATTGTTTTAATGTCCCCCCCCTGTACATTTTCAGTGTAAACTTTTTGTGGCACTGCCAAATTAATAAACCGTATATTATTATTATTATTATTATTATTATTATTATTATTACTACACACACTTAAACAAGATCTATGAGTGGAGCAGGAAGTGGAAATTGGAGTATAATGCCAAGAAATGCCACATAATGGAACTATGAAAGAGTAAGAGAAGACCAGTATGGAACTATTTGATGGGAGAGGAACAAATAATGAAGACTATGAGGAAAAAGATCTTGGAGTGATCATACAAGAAAATCTGACCCCTGATAAACACATAAGCAAGATATTTGGACTATCATATAAGATGCTGACTAATATAAGAGTGGCATTTCATTACATGGATAAAGATATGATGATAAAAATCATCACAAGCATGATACACCCAAGGCTGGAATATGCAGCAATGGTATGGTCTCCGAGCTCTGAAAAGGATATAAGAAAATTGGAAAGGATACAGAAGATTGCTACAAAGATGGTGCTGGAATTAAAGGACCTCACATATGAAGGACGACTGAAGGAAATGGGACTGCCAACCTTACAAGATAAAAGAGAATGCAGGGACCTAATAACAATGTATAAGATAGTAAATGATATTGAAAAGATAAACAAGGAAGACCTGATGCTGTTGACGGAAGAAGATGGAAGGACAAGAGGACATGAAAAGAAGATCAGGATGAGGCAGTGTGTGATGGATATTGAAAATATAGTTTTCCACATAGAACGGTGGAAAAGTGGAATGCATTATATTATGAAATTGTTACAGCATAACTTTGAAGAAAAACTAGATAAATGGAGATATGGAGACAGGACACTATGAGCCCCACTCAACTAGGTAAATACACACACACACACATGCCAAAAAAAATGCCAAATCATCTTAAAATGCCCTCAAAACATGCCAAACTCTTAAAATACCCTCAAAACATGCCAATCTTAAAATGCTCTCAAAACATGCCAAAACATTTTAAAATGCCCAGAAAACATGCCAAACTGTCTTAAAATGCCCTCAAAACAAGCCACTGTCTTAAAATACCCTCAAAACATGCCAAACTCTTAAAATGTCCTAAAAACATGCTAAGCTCTTAAAATGCCCTTAAAACATGCCAAATTGTCTTAAAATGTCCTAGAAACATACAAAACCTTTAAAAAAAAAGCCCTCAAAACATACCAAACTGTTTTAAAATGTCCTAAAAACATGCAACACCTTTAAAAAAAAAAAAGCCCTCAAAACATGCCAAACTGTCTTAAAATGCCCTCAGAACATGCCAAACTGTCTTAAAATACCCTTGTAGTGAAAAAAAAAAAAAAAAAAAAATAAATAAATAAATAAATAAATAAATAAATAAATAAATAAATAACATACATACATACATATATATATATATATATATATATATATATATATATATATATATATATATATATATATATATATATATATATATATATACACACACACACACACAATAGAATTGGAAAGTTCACAAGAGAAGGTATGAGGCCAATAAGAATCAAACTTAAGTCACAAAAGGATGTAGATGAATTGGTGGAGAAGTCATGGAGGCTAGCCCAGCAGGAAACAACAAGGAAGATTTGGTTGAGAAGAGATCTCGGTGAAAAGGAAAGAGAAATGTTAAATGAGTTGAGAAAGGAGGCTTTGAAAAAATGAAGAGAGGACAGAAGAAGAGAAGAAAGAGTTTTCTGGAGAATCTTGGATATGAGACTGAGGAAGTGGTTCATAACCCAGAAAAGTACAGCAAGAAAGGACTAAAGAAACTTACATATGAGCGAAATGTAATGTATTCCAACATAAATGGAGTGATATCGGGGATTTTAGAACTCAACGATTACTTGAGGGACAAGAACCCAGATATTGTGGGTCTTACTGAAACAAAACTGAGAGAGGAGAAGACCTGATGAAGGTTGGAGAAGGAAATATAACGTTTGGAAAAGAAATAGAGTAGGTAAGATGGGAGGAGGAGTGATGTTGCTGGTTAAAAAAGATATAAAGGTGGATCAAGTGAAAAAAGGTATGGGAAAGGCAGAAGTGCTAAAGATCAGAGCAGAAACTAATGAAGGAAAAAAGAGGCACTACATAGTGGTGTACGTACCACCTAAGACAAATGCATGGTCAGTACAGGAATATGAAGAAATGATAAGTGATACAGGAACATGTCTGGAAGAAATGTTGGGTGGCTGTGAACGAACTATAATGATGGGAGATTTTAATTGTAAAGAGGTGTGTTGGGAGGACTGGTCAATGGAAGGATCAGAGACAACATGGGGAAATACACTATTGACACTGGCAATGGAAAATGTGTTAACTCAGTGGGTCAAAGAAGATACTAGGTTTGGAGGAGAGGGAGCATCGTCAAGACTGGACTTGGTCTTTAGTACAGAGCCAATGGTCATTGAGGAGATGAGGGTGGAGTGCCCTTTAGCAAAGAGTGATCATGCAGTTTTGGAGTTCAAGGTGATAGACGAAGAGAAATCTAGAAGAAATGAAGAATATAAAGTGGGAAGATGGAATTATGCCAAGACAGATTTTGGAAACCTAAAGAAATTCTTTCAAGAGACAAATTGGATGAAATTCAAGAGTGCTAAGGAGCAAATGAAAAGTGGAAGGAATTTATAAAAATATACAAAGAAGGTGAGAAAAATTTGTACCAATAAGACAACATAGAGAAGTTGGAAAGCAGGACTGGTTTAACGATAGATGTGAAAAGGCTAGAACAAGAAAAGAGGATGCATGGAAGAGGTGGAGAAGGAAAAGACGGATTAAGCAGTGGGAAAGTTACAAAAGAGCAAGAAATGAATATGTGTTGATTAGAAGAGAAGAAAGAAAGAAACAAGAAAAGGATATAATTGATAAATGTAAAGACCAACCAAGGCTTTTTTACAGACATGTGAACAACAACATCAAAAATAGAGAAAGTATTGAAAGTTTAGAAGTAAATGGAGTATACAGTGAAGATCCCAGGAAATGGCAGAGGCTATGAATGGATGCTTTCGGAAGGTATTCACAAAGGAGACTGCTTTTGACAAACCACTGGTAATGGAACAGAAAGGGATTATGAAGGAGTTTCAAGTAACGGTGGAGGAGATCAAGAACATGATGGGGAGTTTAGAAGTGAGAAAAGCTGTGGGACCTGATGGGGTATCAGGATGGATTTTAAGAGAATGCAGGGAGCAATTGGCAGAAAAAGTTTGTGAAGTAATTGATGCCTCATTAAGGGAAGGCGTAGTGCCCCAAGACTGGAAAAGAGCTAACATTGTCCCAATCTATAAATCAGGTAACAAGAGAGACCCATTGAACTATAGACCAGTGTCACTTACAAGTGTGGTAGCTAAGATGTGTGAGAGGGTGGTGAAGACTAGATGGACAGACTTCTTGGAGAAAAATGACATACTTTGTGAGTGTCAATTTGGTTTTAGGAAAGGGCGTTCATGCACGACAAACCTGATATGTTTTTTTCTTCATATGCGGTGACCAGACACAAGCTGCATATTCTAACTGGGGTCCTATTAAGGTACATAATATCTTCTTCATCATTCCTTCATCTAGGTAGTGGAACGCAAGGCCAATATTTTGAAGCATGTTATATGTTTTCCAAAAAATCTTGTTAATGTGTTTCTCCGGTGACAAAGTGTTTTGCACGGTTACTCCTAAGTCTTTCTCCTCATTGGTCTCTTTAATTTTCTCATCACCCAGCCTGTAATCCCAGTTTGGTCTGTATCTACTTCTTCACATTTTCATAACATGGGTCTTGTCTATATTAAATTCCATCTGCCACTCCTTACTCCACTCATATATTTTATCAAGATCTTCCTGTAACTTGTTACAATCTTCCACATTCCTTACTCTCCTCATAATTTTAGTATCGTCCGCAAACATGTTCATTAACTGTCAATTCCTACTGGCATATCATTAACATAAATCAAAAACATGATGGGACCAAGCACTGACCCTTGTGGAACTCCACTGGTGACCTTCTTCCACTCGGACTTCCTTCCTCTCACCACTGTTCTCATTTCTCTTCCCATTAAGTAATTTTCCATCCATTTTGTTAGTTTATCATTTACTCCTCCAATCTTCTTTAGTTTCCACATCAGTCTATTGTGTGGTACTTTATCAAAAGGCCTTTCTCAAGTCCAGGTAGATAGCATCCACCCATCCCTCTCTATGTTGTAGTATGTCAGTCACTCTTGAATAAAAACATAATAAATTGGATATGCACGATCTTCCTTTTCTGAAACCAAACTGTCTTTCACTCAGAATGTTTTCACTTTCTAGATACTCACTCCACTTAGCTTTAATTACTTCTTCACATACCTTGCACAATATACTAGGCAACGATACTGGTCTATAATTTAGCGGTTCCATTCTACTACCATTCTTATATATAGGCACAATGTCAGCTCTTTTCCACTCTTTCGGGACTAATCCTGTTCGTATGGAGGTTTCCACAATATCAAATACAGGGTTCAACAATTGATCCTTACATTCATTTAGCAACCTCCCAGATATGCCATCAGGCCCCATTGATTTATTAATATCCAGATTGCTTATAATTTTCCTTACATCTTCCTTAGTAACCATGATGTCCTGCATTTGCTTTATTTCCGTAGG
>NW_025541508.1:0-45000 GCF_017591435.1 Portunus trituberculatus | reverse complement strand
GGTAGTATGCAGATTATTTTGCCAAATCAAAACAAGACAGGATAAAACAAAGCACCAATGAGTATAATATGACAACATATAAGAGTATAGTAGAGGTACTTCAGGAGTTGCTTGTCACATATAGTGCAGTATTAGAATGTAGTCATCAACACAGGCAAACAAACCTATAGATGTATGAGCAATGTTTTAATGGTGAGTAAAGGTAAAACGTTATAGTGTTGGTCAAAGTTCCATCTTAGTAGATATACAAATAATAGTGTTAGATACGCTAGTCTCTTCCAGATATTCTTTTCAGGTGGCTGAAAAGAATATCTGGAAGAGACTAGCGAGGCACAGCGACCTCATATGAAGATGGGATATAAGCTGAGGAAGAAGAAGAAGAAGAGTGTTAGGGATAGATCATGTAGTGGAAATTAGTTTATAGTATAATAATAGTAGTAGTGATAGTAATAGTGACAGTAGTAGTAGTAGTGGAAGTGGTGGTGGTGGTGGTGGTGGTGGTGGTGGTGGTAGTAGTAGTAGTAGTAGTAGTAGTAGTAGTAGTAGTAGTAGTAGTAGTAGTAGTAGTAGTAGTAGTAGTAGTAGTAGTAGTAGTAGTAGTAGTAGTAGTAGTAGTAGTAGTAGTAGTAGTAGTAGTAGTAGTAGTAGTAGTAGTAGTAGTGGTGGTGGTGGTGGTGGTGGTGGTGGTGGTGGTGGTGGTGGTGGTGGTGGTGGTAGTAGTAGTAGTAGTAGTAGTAGTAGTAGTAGTAGTAGTAGAGAGAGAGAGAGAGAGAGAGAGAGAGAGAGAGAGAGAGAGAGAGAGAGAGAGAGAGAGAGAGAGAGAGAGAGAGAGAGAGAGAGAGAGAGAGAGAGAGAGAGAGAGTGGGCGTCTCACCTTCATATCCTTGAAGGCCACAACCCGGCCCACCTCTGGCGTTCCACCGTCGGGCCAATCACGTCCATCATTATGAGACACTTTGACAAGGATGTGGTTCTGTTTTTGGCCTCACTTGGCAATGGAACCATCAGAAACCTTCAAAATGTCGTAAGTTCTGTTACTTTTTGCTACTCCACCAAACTTCACCACCTCCAGAACCACTCCTGCAGTGGATGTTTTGAAATGGGGCACCACAGCAGACAGTGGCTCCAGTGCATATCTGTTCCACGCCCTCCTCCTCCTCATGGTGACGCTGGCACCGAGATACACCAGCACACTACACACACACACACACACACACACCACCACCACCGCCATCGCCACACTCCCTGGACGCTGGTGTTGTAAGATGTGGCCTGAAATACAAACAGCAGTGTCACTCGCCACCTTACAACACTACACCACACTACACCACATACCCCAATAAACACACACACACACACACACACATTCTACTACTACTACTAATCATCATCATCATCACCATATGCATCAAATCCAAGGGGTTTCAAAAGGCTTTATGTAACATTCCCTACCATCTGGCTCGTTACACCAGGACACACCGAGCGATGGGAAGACAAACAGAACAAAAATTTATCAATCTTTAAGGGGACTGGCGATCAAGTGGACCGTTTTTTTTTCTTTATATGTAAAATTTAGTGCTACCTTTGGCTGGCTTACTCTTACATAAATGAAAAAGAGGAGGAGGAGGAGGAGGAGGAGGAGGAGGAGGAGGAGGAGGAGGAGGAGGAGGAGGAGAGGAGAAGAAGAAGAAGAAGAAGAAGAAGAAGAAGAAGAAGAAGAAGAAGAAGAAGAAGAAGAAGAAGAAGAAGAAGAAGAAGAAGAAGAAGAAGAAGAAGAAGAAGAAGAAGAAGATTGATACATTTATTGTTGAATTAATAAATAATTACAACAAAGGAGAAGGATGGGCCTTGCCACCCACCCCCTGGGCAAAGACTCAAGGTTAAAATCATAAAAAATAACTCTGGACAGTATACACAACGAGAATACAAGTATTTCAATAAATAAATACACATATTGCACAACTTATTGCCTAAGATATCCTACAGTCTGGGAGCAAACTGAGGATATTCCCTGAGTATATCCCTGAGGGTGGCAGAGTCTAGGAGATGGTCAATGAGGCTGTACAAGTCATGCTGACCTTGTGGCCTAAATTTAGCAATGAGAGGACATTCCATGATATAGTGAGGCAGAGTGTGTCCCCTTGGTGCAGCACACAGCACACACCAAGAGAAGCACTGACTTCCCAAAAGTATTTGTAGCCTAATCTGAGCCTCATTGCCACCCTGTCATGTGATGCAGTGTGTCTCCCGTAGGTGTAAGCACAGCTCTGGGAGACATGTGCATAGTGAAGACTAGTGCTACTGCCCCTATGGCAACAAAGCTCCAACTGATCACTAATGCTACTTTGTACAAAGTCCTTAATGCTACTCTTAACATAACCCAGAGTGTGCTCAGTGCCAGGGTCCACTACGTCATCTTGTAGGACACACTGAGCAAGGTGGTCTGCTTTTTCATTTAGCGGGATACCCACATGAGAGGGTATCCAGATGAAATGGACCGTGGCACCGGCACCTTCTAGGGTGTGGATGAGATCAAGACACTTATTAACTAGATCACAGTCCATGGGGAGGTGGATTGGAGGGCGTACAATGCAGCCTTTTTATCATTTATTTCTCTTGAAGCAAGCAAGCAAGAGAGAGAGAGAGAGAGAGAGAGAGAGAGAGAGAGAGAGAGAGAGAGAGAGAGAGAGAGAGAGAGAGAGAGAGAGAGAGAGAGAGAGAGAAACATTGGGCCGTACCAAGAGTCGCGAAGGCCAAGGCATGGACCTTCCCTTCGACCAGCAAGGCAAAGCCTCCACCCTTACTTTCAATCCGTACCAAGACTCACCGTGGAAGGTAGGGCCGCGAGAGGTCTGCCACTAACAAGAGTTGGTAACAGTTGTTTCGGTATTGGTATGACTGTAATCCGGATTTGAGCTCCACGAACAACAACAAAACAACAATGCCCGCTACAAGAATGGAGGGAAGAAGCCGTGACCGGGCCTCGCCACTCACACACGAACAGAGAATAATGATTCTCAATCTTGTAAAAGAGAATAAAGACTTGCAAGACCACTCAACAAACCCAGCTAGCCTTCACATGAAAAAAAAAAATAGCTTAGGAGGAGATCACCAAGTCATTTAATGCCATTAACATTTTTTTAAATATTAAGATATTTATAGCTAAATAAAAATTCAAGATTTTAGCATCAGCTGGTGCTTAGAGAGAACCTGACAATGTGAAACAGAGGCAGGCTCAGGTAGTGAGTAACAAGCCCACATGTGATCAAAGTTATTGAATATCTGTGTACTCAAGCATTCCTTATTGAAAACCTGGCTTGCCACACACTTAAATAATTTTTTCTGCTTTTCAAGTTTTGTATATGTATAGCAGTTCTGAATGTTTATTGTTGTTGCTCAATTTCACTATGTATTTATAACAGGTTTATTCAACAACCTTACAGACTGCAGTGTTTTCATAATTTCCAGAATTCTTAACTTGATTTTTTTTCTGTATCCTTCCATTATTCCTAAAGTGGTAATTTATCATGTGTTTGGAAATCACTGTCTTACAAAATCCATATCAAGAAGCAGTGGTAGTTCATTACAAGAGTTGAGAAATTTGTATTCTTTGGGATCTGCTAGACCACTCACCTCCAGCGTCACCAGAAAACAAAACACCAGTGTCATGTTGGTTAACCGGCAGAATTCTTCAAAAGAAAGCTTCAGAAAGCCACCACAACTTCAGACAAGGTTCTGAAAGCATCTTTAGCTGTATCTCTATTAACTCCTAAAGCCAAAGAGCCATTCAGTATTGCTGAAGAACTTATTTTGCCAGCTGTAGGTATGATGGCTGAAATAATGCTGAATCAAAAGACAGCTGACCAACTAAAACACCTCCTTTATCACACCAAACTGTCTCTCGCAGGGGAAGTGAAATAAATGCTGATATTCAGGATCAAGTTGTGAATAAACTGAAGGCAAGCCAGTCATTTTCTCCAAGTTGATGAATCAACTGACATCAGTGGGCAAGCTCAACTTGTCTCATTTGTGAGATATATTGATGAAGATGATATCAAGGAACACGTAGTTTTGTAAAACAAATTGGAAGAGAACATCAAGGGAAGCTTTTTTCAATGTCATTAATCGGTTCTTCATTGAACAAGGGCTTAGCTGGAAATCTTGCATGAGTATGTGTACAGATGTTGCCGTATCAATGACTGGTAAGGTGAAGGGACTGGTGGCAAGGATTAAACAAGAAAAATCCTGATGTTGAGTGGACTCATTGTATCATTCACAGAGAATTTTTAGTACCAAAGACAATGAGTTCACAATTGCACGAGATTCTGAATGACGCCGTCAAAGCAATCAACTTTATAAAGTCAAGGCCACTTAATACTTGTCTGTTTCACAGATTGTGTGAAAGCATGGGGTCAGAGCACACAGAACTATTACACAGATGTGCACTGGCTGTCTCGTGGAGGATACTCGCCAGATTGTTTGAGTTGTGAGATAAGGTAGCTTCATTCTTATCAGAACAGGGGTCTCTTCTTGCCACATTTTTTTTTAAACTACTCGGCTTGCACAACTGGCATATCTATCAGACATATTCAACAAACTGAAAGAGTTAGATATGTCTCTGCAAGGTAATGCTAGACCACAATTTGTATGCATATCATTAAAAATTCCATAGTTAACACATTAGTATAGTCAATCATGAATTACATTAATCATGGCCTGAAATAGTTTGGATACAGGACTATACATCTTGAGAACTACCTACAATACTGTCAGTATACCTAGACTTAATTAAATCCTTGCACATCACACCCAACTCAGTGAAAAGTTATCTGTTGACTTTGCTTTAACATTATTGCACTCAATGCTTATGTCACTCAGTCTTTGTTGAGAGAGAGAGAGAGAGAGAGAGAGAGAGAGAGAGAGAGAGAGAGAGAGAGAGAGAGAGAGAGAGAGAGAGAGAGTTTGATAAGAAGTCCTGGGTTAGTGTGAAGTGGGGTGCTTGTGAAATTCTCTGTCAACATCCCTATATACATCTTTGTGGTTTTGTTTTAAACCTGCTTATACAGGCTAGTATTTACCTTGTGACTGGCTTTTCTTTGTATACTTTGACAGCCTTCTGTCTGTTGGCAGTTCACCTGTCACTTCCTATTCTCCATTAACCCATGCACATATTTGGTCTTTAATAGGCTTGGATGATGAGCTCACTAAAGAAAATATTTATTACCATGAAATAAACAGTGTAACTTTCCTGACAAACGAAAACAAGCTTCATAAAACAGCTAGGTGGCGAGCTTTCTGGATCCACTGCGTTCTTCCACCTCGCGATTTTAAGGCGATCCTTCACTATTATAAAAGAATAGTAACTTACGTGGAAACATAACTATCGGTTTTCCGAGATTGAAAATATTACTTGATATTGATTTTAGTTCATACTATTCGTTGGTCACTCCAGCTTACGAAAATTATAAAATATTTCTTCGAAGGTCATGTGGAAGACACGGGGGCACCCATGCCTTCCCTTCGACCTTCCCTCTGCTCTTCGTTCCAATAATGACAGCGACTCTTGGTACCACATTACCTTCCTTCTACCCTCGACCTTAAACCTTCGTGACTCTTGGTACGGGCCATTGAATCTTTGTATTAGTTCAACTTCCAGCGTTGACAACACTGTCCCGTCGACGAACAGTGGCAACAAGAGGTCTGTGTGTATCCCCCCTGCCGCCTCCCCCTACCTCCCCCCTCCCATCCCGCTTTCCACAATGCCTCCAGATACTGCCAGAAATCCATTTTTGTGGTGAAAAATACTTAGAAATATGGTAGCTACAGTAAATTTTGAGTTACAGAATTGTGAAATGAAATATCTGTGACACATCTTTATAAAGTATATATCTTTCATTGAAAGTCAATCGTTCGCTGATTTAGCCGCACCAGGAGACGCCCTCTGAATGTGAGTGCCGCAGTATACGGGTTAAAGGTGTTTCTATAATTCTAGTGACATTAACAAATTTTCTAGATTGTGAAAGGGCTCTAGCTTAAGTGACGCGGGTGGCATTAACACATCTTCTAGATTATCAAAGAGCTTTAGCCTAAGTAACATGAGTTTTTAAGGATGTTTCTGAAATTTTAGTGACATACTAACATTTTCTACGTTAGCAAGGCAAATACTTTAAAGAACTCGGCAAATCGTCTCTGTAGGCTTTGAAACTGGCCGCGTGAGAGGGAAGCGTTTCTGAATGAGCCTGTAACTGACACGAAGGGCTTCACCAAATAGTAAGCACAATAATACAAAAACGCGTCAGGGTGGGAAGCAGTGGCGGCCATTAATGAACGCCAGCCAGCTCACCATCCTCTATTCTGGCGTTCCTGTCACTAAAAATGGCGTTATAACTACCTTAGTGACGGAGACTTCAGCTGCACTCCACACAACACCCGTCTGTCCAGTGGTGGTGACTCTACGCTGGTGTACAGGCACGGGTGGGCGGACTGTGGGCGGCCAACGTGGTGCAGTTTCACGTGGTGGCGTGACTCGATTCCCGCCCGACTCGTTCCCGCCTCATTCAGTTTTGGGCGGGAATTAATGCTTCTCATATAATTTCCTTCTTTTTTGTCTTTTCTGATCACTTTTATTCTTTTTATTCTTTCCTTATTTATTTTTTTAATCATTTTGTTTTATCATTTATTTTAATTTTTGGGGAGATTTAATGCTTTTGAACCTGCTCCATTTTTGTTTTGTTTTTATTATTGTTTTATTCCTCTTATTCTTTTCTTATTTTATTTTGTGTGTCTCTCCATTTTTTTCATCATTTATTCTTTTTTCTTCAATTTTGCAGTAGGCTAGTTGGCGCGGGAATGAATGCTCTTATATCATCATCCATTTTTATGTCTGTTTGTCTGATTATTTTATTCTATTGATTATTCTTTTTTATTGTGTGTTTTCTTTCCAGTTTTTCATAATTTATTCTTGTTTTTTCAATTTTCCAGTAGTTGGCGCGATATTCAATGCTTTTTATATCATCATCCATTTTATATATATTTTTTTTTTAATATTTTCATTTTTTTATTATTTCCTTACTTTATTTTGTCTTTATTTCAAGTTTTTTTGTCATTATTATTTTTTTTTTTCACGCCGAAATGAATGCTTTCTATATCTCTTTCTTTTTTTTCGTTGTTCTCGTACTATTTTTACTCTTTTTATCATTTTCTTATTTTATTTGATCTTTCTTTTAAATTTTAATCATACATGAATGAGTATGAATAAGTGAGCTTTATGTACAATAAGACTATTTTATTGACATTAGCAAGGGTCTGTGGAGGGCAGAAGATTAATGGCCACAGTCTTCACTATTTTAATCCCCCACATGAGTTTGTGAAGCTGTACAAAATCACCAAATAGTCACCACAAGGAATAGGGAAACGCGTCTTGCTACTGAAGGGATTAATGTCATGATGTAATGCAAATATCTATTGAAATATTGAAGAAACAGTATATTTTAGTAGGCTATTATGGGCGTGGGTGGCTGTGGGCGTGGTGGTGGGCGTCTTAGTGGGTTGTGGTGGGTTATGATAGGCGTGTGTGATAGTGTGAGCGTGTTGGTGTACTGGTGGGCGTCCTAGTGGGTGTTGGTGGGCGTATATAAGGTAATGGACAGGCTACGATGGGCGTGGGTGGGTGTGGGCGTGTTGGTGTGATGATGGGCATTCTAGTGGATGGTGGTAGGAGTATACAAAGTAGTGGGTAGCCTGTGATGGGCGTGGGTGGCTGCGGGCGTGGTGGTGTGATGGTGGGCGTCTTAGTAAGTGGTAGTAGGCTATCATAGGCGTGTGTGATGGTGTGGGGGTGCTGGTGTACTGGTGGGCGTCCTAGTGGGTTGTAGTGGGTTATTATAGGTGTGTGTGATGGTGTGGGCGTGTTGGTGTACTGGTGGGCGTCCTAATGGGTGTTAGTGGGCATATATAAGGTAATGGATAGGTTATGATGGGCGTGGATGGCTGTGGGCGTGTGGGCGTGATGATGGGCGTCCTAGTGGATGTTGGTTGGAGTATATGAAGTAGTGGCCCTAGTGGGTAGCCTGTGATGGGCGTGGGTGGCTGTGGGCGTGTTAGTGTGATGATGGGCTTTCTAGTGGGTGGTGGTGGGAGTATATGAAGTAGTGGGTAGCCTGTGATGGGCCTGGGTGGCTGTGGGCGTGATGGTGGGCGTGCTAGTGGGTGTTGGTGGGCGTATATAAGGTTTTCCAAGAAGTCTTTTGTTTGTGTTTGTAATAATTGGTTTGTGTAACTGTTCATAATTATTTAGCTTGTTGATAAAATGCTTTGGTTCACAGTGACTCCTCAAATAGTTTAGCTCAGTGATCAGCTTCACTGTGTGCCATCTTGACATGACATGATGCTCTCGGAAACACATTCCTCACACAAATTGATAAATCCCTGCACACTCAGTGAAATGTGGCTCAAAAATCTCTTAACTTCTTGTATCGTACATTTGCAGGATTTAAGCAGTCAGTCTTTTTATAATAATATATTTCCTCTATGTAACAAAAACAGCTTTCATTCCTTCAGAGCACCAACATCCACACAGAGTATCCACACAGACAACACTTCCCCCCTTACACTTCTTAATGAAACTGTATATTAATGTACTTTAACTACTTTACATATACATTATAATTATTCCATCATAAGACTTGTTTAATATTTCCTATGTGCATGAAACACTAACCAAACTGATTAAATAAACAACTAAATTACACTTCAGCCTTTGGTTAAAATTTCTTTCCTTTAATGAACAAAAAATTCTTAGACACCAAGGACTGCATGACGCCAGAGTCACAACTAATCCAGGCACACACACTTGGCAGGTGACTCCAGCTCATGGGAGGCTGTGGGTGTGGCTGTGGGTGAGGCTGTGGCTGTGGCTGTGGGTGTGGCTGTGGGTGAGGCTGTGGTTGTGGGTGTGGTTGTGGGTGAGGGTGTGGTTGTGGCTGGAACGGGACGTTTTGGCGCTGTCGTTTTGGCGCAGACGTTTTGGCGATAAGCTATTATGGCGCTCGTTATTTTGGCGCTAACTCATATGGCACCAAAAGAATAATATAAAAAAGAAAAAGAAAATGGAAATAAAAAAAGAATAAAAAACCTTTTTAGAGACCATGATTAATATAAAAGTGTCTCGTTTTGTGATAATCTCGTTTAAAAATTGTTACGATATTCAAGTGTCTCGTTTAGTAATCATTTCATTTTACCAGAGTCTCGTATGATGTGTTGTTACAATATTCAAGTGTTTCGTTTAGTGATTCTCTCATTTTACCAAGGTTTCGTTGGATTTTATTAATGAAATGATATCCCAGTTGTCTCTTTAACACTCCTGGAAAACGCTTCTCTTTATATTTTCTTGTACAACCCATACCAAAATGGCCGAAAACATTTTAAGTAAAAGAGACAAGCCAAAGTTTTCACATAACGGATGTATATACGTGTTTGACAAATGTAGCAAAAACGAGCCTTCTCTCAAGTTTTGGAGATGCGAATTAAAAAACGAGTGTAAAGGGCGTATTCACACTAAAAACCAGGAGGTAGTAAAAGAAGTAAATATACATTCACACGGTGCGTCAGCAGTAAATGTTGAAGTTGGTGAAATTAAAACAAGTGTAAAACGTAAAGCTGAGGAAACTTTAGAAGTGCCGTCATCAGTTGTTAATGCTTGCATTGAAAATAGTTCTCAAGCTGCTCTGGCAGCATTGCCCACTTCAGATGCCATGATAAAAAATGTTCGAAGAAAACCAAATCAATTATATTCTGCTCCTCCAAATCCTCTCAGTTTAAGTGAATTAGTAATACCGGATGTGTACAAACTTTATCTTACGCACGGTGGTCAGTCTGAAAACTTTTTACTTGGGGATAGCAATGAAAAACACGACAGAATTTTAATTTTTGTTGAAAGACCTGGCTAAATATTTAACGTGATTCTGATGTGTGGTACGCGGATGGAACTTTTAAGATGTCTCCTCCATTATTTTCTCAGGTTTACGTTATTATGGCAAGAATGCATGAAGGAGTTCTTCCTGTACTGTACGCTTTATTACCTAATAAGCGTCGAGCAACAACCGTGAAAATGTTTCAAATGATAACTGATTTGTCTGCAGACTTGCAACCAAAGGGAATTTATTGTGATTATGAACAAGCAGCTTTTTCTGCAATGAAGGAATGTTTTTCGGAGGTGGAGTTGAAAGGCTGTTTCTTTCATTTTGCACATAATATTCATAAGCATCTGAAACATCTTGGGCTCCAACATTTGTATATTAATGATCCTGACTTCGCTGTAAAAGCTAAAATGGTCGTTGCTTTATCTTTTGTACCTGTTTCTCACATGGATGTTTACATCGATGCTTTGTCGGAATACTTACCTGATGAACTTCAACCGTTAATGAACTGGGTCGAAGATAATTATGTAGAAGAGGAAATGGGCGACGTTCACCACTTTTTCCTACACAAATGTGGAATATGTGTAGTCGAACCATATCAGGTGAGGACAGAACAAACAATCATGCCAAAGCTACGCACAGGAAAATCTATGCAGAACTAGGAATGAATCATCCAGTTATATGGAAATTCATCGATGGAATAAAGAGAATTCAGAAAGGAAGTGATTCGTATTATGAACAACTAATTGCTGGAAATGCTCCAGCTCGAAAACGTCTGAAATACATTAGGATTGATGAACGCATTTTAAGTATAGCACAGCAGTTTGATTCACGGGAGCCACTACAATACTGACGTGGTTTGGCATAGAACTATGAAATGCATTAAATTGCTGGTGAAATTATTTCATTTTAATTTTTATTGAAATATTTTAGTAATGTATTGGTGAAATAATTTCATTTTAATTTTTTTATCGTAATATTTTAGGAATGTAATATTTTTTAAGATTTTTAAGTTGTCTTAACCCATGCAAAAAAAAAAAATAAAAAATAAATAAATAAATAAAAAAATCAGGCGAGAAACATTTCAAACTGAGCTAGCGCCAAAATAACGAGCGCCAAAATAGCTTATCGCCAAAACGGCGGCGCCGAAACGTCTGCGCCGAAACGACGGCGCCAAAACGTACTGGAGTCGTGGTGGCGGCTCCGTGACGCTAACGATAGCCAGCGGTCTGACGGAAGGTTTATTGCGTGTTTGTCTAGACTTGACTATTTTTTCTCTCTTTTCATGCAATAGGCGCGCTGGCCGAGAGCAATGAAATTATGAAGGGGAAGAAATAAAGGTCCACTCTATTGTCAGTTCACAAGAAGTCTGCCGAATAGAAATTGTAAGTTTGTGGCCGGTAAAAGTAAAAAAAGTCCTTCATTTGTACATTTAGTGTGTTGCTTTGTGTTTTGATGGGTGTGAGGAAAAGCTGTGACGCGACTTGCTGCGATTTTATTTACTATTTTTTTCACGTTATGTATAAAGTAAAAACGAAAGTTATGCACAAGAAAGTATGAAATAAGAGAAGCTGCAGGAAGCCACCAGGCCTACACGTGGCTGTCCTTGTAGGAAACACGCCTCCCTATCTCCACCTCCCATCTACGTCCATAAATTTTCTGCCCGTAATCATGCCAAATCTATTCTCCAACTTACTAAAATCTCTTACATCAATAGAAAATGTCAAAGTCTTTCCAATTCTAACTCCTCTCGAGATTTCTGGCATCTAGCCAATAATATCTCTAACAACTTTACTTCTTCGTCTTTCCTCCTTTACTTCATCCAGATGGCTCTACAGCTGTCTCTTCTTTTCTAAAGCTGAACTCTTCGCTCAAACCTTTGCTACCAACTCAACTTTGGATGATTCTGGGCATATTCCTCCTACTCCTCCACCCTCTGACTACTTCATCCCTAAAATTAAAATTCTTTATAAAGACGTTTTCCTGGCCCTCTCTGGCCTTGATTCTCGGAAGGCTTACGGTCCGGATGGAGTCCCTCCTGTTGTTCTCAAAACTGTGCTTCCGAACTCGCTCACAGCCTGGTCAAACTCTTTCATCTGTGTCTCTACTTCTATTTATCCTTCTTGCTGGAAGTTTGCTCACATTCAACCTGTCCCTAAAAAGGTGACCACTCCAATCCTTCTAACTACCGCCCTATAGCTTTGATTTCCTGCCTTTCTAAAGCCTTTGAGTCTATCCTTAATAGGAAGATAATGAGGCATCTATCAGCTCACAACCTTCTCTCTGATTGCCAGTATGGTTTCCGTAAAGGCAGATCTACTGGTGATCTTCTTACTTTCCTAACTGAATCTTGGTCATCCTCTTTAGGGACTTCGGTGAAACCTTTGCTGTCGGCCTTGACATATCGAAAGCCTTCGATAGAGTCTGGCACAAATCTTTAATTTCTAAACTACCCTCCTACGGATTCTATCCTTCTCTGTACCTTCATCTCCAGTTTCCTTTCCGATCGTTCTATTGCTGCTGTAGTAGACGGTCACTGTTCTTCCCTAAAACTATCAACAGTGGTGTTCCACAGGGTTCTGTCCTATCACCCACTCTCTTTCTATTATTCATCAATGATCTCCTAAATCTGACTCAATGCCCTATCCACTCCTATGCTGATGATACCACCCTGCATTATTCAACAGCGTTCAACAGACGCCCAACCCAACAACAATTAAATGACTCAAGGCGAGATGCTATAGGACGCCTAACTTCTGATCTTTCACTTGTTTCTGATTGGGGCAGAGAAAACCTGGTTTTGTTCAATGCCTCAAAAACTCAATTTCTACAACTATCTACTCGACATAACCTTCCAGACAACTATCCTCTCTTCTTCAATAACACTCAACTTCCCTCTCCTCTACATTAAACACACTCGGTCTATCCTTCACTAAAAATCTAAACTGGAAATTTCACATCTCTACTCTTGCTAAATCAGCTTCCAAGAAGTTAGGTGTCCTATGGCGTCTTCGTCCATTTTTCTCTCCTCCCAGCTGCTTGCTCTGTACAAGGGCCTTATCCGCCCGTGTATGGAGTATGGCTCTCATGTCTGGGGATCCACACACAGCTTTACTAAACAAGGTGGAATCTAAAGCTTTTCGTCTTATCAACTCTTCTCCTCTAACTGACTGTCTTGATTCTTTAAGTCACCGCCGCAATGTTGCATCTTTATCTGTCTTCTACCGCTGTTTTCATGCTGTCTGCTCTTCTGAACTTGCTAACTGCTTGCCTTCCCCTCCTGCGGCCTCGCTGCACAAGACTCTCTACTTCTTCTCATCCCTATTCTGTCCATCTTCCTAATGCAAGAGTTAACCAGTATCTTCACTCCTTCATTCCCTACACTGGTAAACTCTGGAACTCTCTACCTGTGTCTGTATTTCCACCTGCCTATGACTTAAACTCTTTCAAAAGAGGAGTGTCAAGACACCTCTTACGTTAACTGGACCCTCCTTTTAGATTTTTATGTTTCTCTTTCTACTTTTCTTTTAACAGGGCCTGGCAACCAGCGGGATTTTTTTTTCCAACACTGTGTTTGCCCTTGGCCAGTGCCCTTGTAATGTAAAAAAAAAAAAAAAAACCCCAGAACTAACCACCTCCCCATTAGCTTCCTTCAGTGCACATATCTTTTCTCTATTTTTCATCCACTATACTTGGGATCAGAGTTTGCCTGGCTGGCTACCTTCATTTAACTCTTAATTGTTTTTAGTTTTCCTCATTAACCTCCTATCTGTTCTAACTAACTCGTTATAATGTGGCCTTAAAACATCTTCTGCTTGTAATCTCTTGTATATACGGGAGAAGGTGGTAATATGAAACAGGCAATATCTCGCCTGATCTGCCTGCCATCTGTTGCTAACTAAGTCAGACATATCTATTACTTCCACCTGATGCCACCACAGTACGCTGGTGTCACTACCTCAGAGAGGAGGGCACTTTACTTTTTGCCCTGTCAAACTTTATTTTAGGTGAGATTCACATTTGTTTACGCTCAATGAATTAACATATATGAGGCATGCAATATAGTGAGTTGATTAGGTGTAAGATCAGTTGTTAAAATGGCTTAGCTAATTTTCCGGAAACTAGGAAAACCACTACCACCACCGCCACCGCTGTCAACACAACACAACACAACACAACAACAACAATATCAACATCAACAACATCTATAACGAGAACAACATCAACAACGGTAACTGTAAAGATGATGAAAATATTACTAGTAGTAATAATGATAATGATAACAAAAACAACAATGGCAATAATAATAATTATAATAATAATAATAATGGTAATAATAATGATAATAATAATAATAATGATACTAATAATAATATAATAATAATAATAATAATAATAATAATAATAATAATAATAATAATAATGGTGTTATGCCAGCAATAGCATCTTGTCTAGGGATCAAGGCACACAGAAACTTCTAGTTAAGCCGGGCTTGCTAATGTGAGTAACGGCACATGCAGGAAACAGCTCTGGAAAATCTTTGCTAACATCAGCAACAGGATCATTTTCTAATGGAGAAGAGCAAACAACAGGGTCAGGCACTACCAGACTACCTGCGACATCGTTACCCAACAAAAAAGTGACTCCTTCTACTGGTAAAGAATCTTGTACAGCAACCGTAACGGGCTGAGAAATCAACTCTGTCTTGAGATAGAGTTTTGCTAATGGCACATTAGTGGTTCCACCTACTCCTTTTAACAGAACATGCTCACCTGTGTAAATGTCATCAACAAAAGGAACCGACTCCTTCACTACTACACTATGAGATGTTCCTGTATCCCGTAATACATTAACTGGAACCGCCTGACCATCTTCATCAACCGAGATGAAACCCCGGAATATAAATGGCTGAAACAACTCTTGAGGATCTTTCACAACTGCAGACACTTCATTACTAAGTAGCGATAAATCTGCAGGGCCAAACACACAATTAGCAACAGCACCACCATCATTTTACCAGGAGTTCTTTTTCCCAACTTTGGGCACGTGAATTTGTAGTGACCCGGCTTTCTACAATAATTACATATCTCAGCTTTACCCAAACCTCCACTATATTTTGTGTATGGGGACTGATAAGCAAAATTCTTGCTATGATAATTACTGTTACCTACAGGCTTACCATATAGTTGAGATTCGCTTTGGTCGGAACTGGGTTTATCATAACCCTTCTTACGAGATTTGCAAATAATACTATAGTTTTCTGCAGAGATGCAGCCTTATCTAAAGTCTTCACTTCCTTCTCTAACAAATATAACCTCACTTCCTGTGGCACCTCTTAAGTATTGTTCCAAAACAATGAGCTCACACAACTGTTCATAAGTCTTTACACCACTAGCAGACAGCCATCTGTTTTTTAGTTTAGTTAAGGCATGAGCATACTCCACATACGACTTATTTGGGTCCTTGAAACTGTTTCTAAACTTTGCTCGGTAAAATTCCTCAGTAAGTTCATAGGAGCGAAGCACTGCAGTTTTCATGGCTTCATAATCAGACTGTTGACTACTTTCAAGAGATAAGTAAGTCGATAAACCTTTTTCCCGTTAGTGCAGTCTGAACTAAAACTAATAATAATAATAATAATAATAATAATAATAATAATAATAATAATAATAATAATAATAATAATAATAATAATAATAATAATAATAATAATAATAATAATAATAATAATAATAATAATAATAATAATAATAATAATAATAATAATAATAATAATAATAATAATAACAGCAATGATAATAACAATGCTAGTAATGAATTGAGTAGTTCTCTTAGCAGGTCAGTTTCACCTTAAACTTTGGATAGTTTCACAATCATTGGTCTTTTTCCTTGTGAAGCGACAGACCCTATTCTGTGAGCTGTGTTTACGTCACTGTCTTGAAGGTTTATTTTCAGTTGTTCTTTTGTCACGTTGAGGATGACAGTTTTGGAGTTTTCTTGGTTTGATTGGTCCGGTAGAGCGGGGCCACTGATGATTACCGTATCTCGTCGCTCATACTGGTCCACTACATCGATGTTGTATTCCAGAGTTTTCACTTTCATTTTCAGCTCATTCACTTCCTTACTTAGGTCTGATATTAGTGAGTCTTTTTGAAAGTTCGTTTTTCAGCATATCGGTTTCTGCTTTGAACTGCTTAGTCAGTAACACTGTAATTATTTCAACAAGCGACTTGGATTCTTGGGAGAGCGAGTCTAACAAGCTGTTTAATTCCTCCTCGCTTGTTTCGATGTCGAGAGCAGCACCGGCTACAGGGAAGGTGCTTGTTGGGGCTGGCGTGGCTGGTCAGAGGAGCACCTTCTAGCCTTGCTTGAAGTCACCGTGTTACGTCGCGCGGAGGCCATTGCAGAGTCCGTTTGTAGAGGCAGAGTAGTCACACAAAAGTTGTCCGAACTCGCTCGGCGCAGCCAGACAGCTCTTTTAATAGTAGTAGTGGAAAGGAAAGGTCAAGGAGACGTCTGCACTCCAGGAAAGCTCGAGTGAGGATATGGTTACATAAGTTCACCAAAGACTAATACCTGGGAACAGAAGAACAGAAGAGAAAGTGTTACAGTTGACTGTGGTTAATGCAATGGAACAGTGGGTGGAGGAGTCATAAAGGTACAGAGGGGAAGAAGAACCATCGTTGCTTGACCTAGTTTTCACAAAGAAAGCAGAGCCCCCTCCAATCATACACCACCTTTGTCCAATGGTGAGAAGTGATCATGTGACATTAGAGATGCAAATTCAGGAGATAAGTTACAGAGATGACTATAAAGGAGTGAGATTAAATTATGCAAGAGCGGATTTTAAAAAATATTAAGGATCTATTTTGCTGATATTGAGTGGAGAAATATTATGTACAGAAAGACAGTACAAGGAAAATATGACAAATTCTTACAGAAATATAATAAATGAGTAAAGAAAATTGTACCTGTTTATAGAGTTAAGAAAAAAAAGGCAAAAGATAAAGCGTGTGTGTGTGTGTGTGTGTGTGTGTGTGTGTGTGTGTGTGTGTGTGTGTGTGTGTGTGTGTGTGTGTGTGCAGGATTGAGTCAAGCTGGTAATGGCTGGTCTTTTTAAAGTTAATGTGTCATGTTTATCTGTGAAGTGTTTCATTTAATTTCTTTTTTTCCTCTTTCCTAATGGAAGTTCTCATAAAAGATACACTCCCACACTTTATTGAGTTAGCGGCGGTCACTGCACAACACCAACACAGTGTACAGTGTACAGTGTACAGTGTACAGTGTACAGTGGGTACAGTGCCCACTCTTGCCTACAGCTCACACAGGATGCCGTGTCTTATTTGTTGGCCATACTTTTTTTATTGTTGTGACCTGTACGTGTATATATGTACCCTTGTAATGAATGGTTAGTCAGAGAGAGAGAGAGAGAGAGAGAGAGAGAGAGAGAGAGAGAGAGAGAGAGAGAGAGAGAGAGAGAATATTGATATATCTTAACCTGAAAAAGAAAGAAGAGAGCAACATTAGAGGGTGTGTCCAGTTTGTGATCTTCGTGACTTACCGTGCATGTGTTTCCTGACGGCGATGCCCGGCGAGGCGTGGCAGCCACTCACCACTCAGCCAGCAGGCAGGACCAGGGTTGCACTCTGCTGCTGCTGCTGCTGCTGCTGCTTCAGCCAGCAGACAAGGGCAGGGTACCACGTTACTGCTGCTTCTGCTGCTGCCTCAGCCAGCAGGCAGGGGCAGGATTGCACTCTGCTGCTGCTGCTGCTGCTGATGTTGCTGTTGCTGCTTCAGCCATCAGGCAAGGGCAGGATACCACGTTGCTTCTGCTTCTGCTGCTGGCTCAGCCAGCAGGCAGGGGCACGGTAGCACGCTGCTGCGGCTGCTGCTGAGGCTGCTGCTTCTACGGCGGTTGCGGTTGTTGTTGTTGTTCTTTTTGTTGTTGCTGCTGGTGCTGGTGCTGCTGCTGCTACTCTTGCTGCTGCTGCTGCCTCGGCCAGCAGGCAGGGGAAGGGCAGCACGTTGCTGGTGCCGCTGCTACTGCTGCTGCTGCTGCTCCTGCTGCTGCTGCTGCGGCGGTGGAAGCGGCGACAGCGGATGCTGCTGCTGCTGCTGAGGGAATATGGACGGTGTGTGTATTTGGTGGCGCCATGCGCGGAGATGCGGGGAAGGCTGGCTATGTTGATGGTGAGGTGATGTGCACAGGCTTGACAGGACGCCCGACGTCTTTCAATAGTACAGTGAACGGCGCGGGCGACGCCGTCGGTGTAACCTTCTCTGCAACATTTCACACAACACAACACAACACACGGCAGCGCCTCAGCGGTGGTTTGGGGTCAGTCCTGCTCACGCGTCTCCAAAAGTGAAGGCTGCGAGAAGCAACGCTGAGTGCTGAGTCCAAACGTCTTGCTGCATTTTGCCGCGCCGGGAGTTGGACACTTGGCTGTCCCACGATCTAGATAGTATGGCTGACCGATGCCGCCCTGCCCTCAACACACCCGCACAACACCGCCAGAGTGAGGCCGTGCCTCTACCCACCTGATCTAGGCCACACTTTCCAGGAGACAGCTGGCGCCAAGGTAAAGACTAAAGATAATACTCTTTACCTTGGCTGGCGGCCGGTGGCCACGTCCCCGCACGGTCTGCTGGGCATCCCGGAGTTTGACCTCTACACAATTAAGGGGTTTGTCGTTATGGAGGAAGGGAACACATTCCATGTCCATCCCCATCATTTCTCTGCAGGAGTGCTTGCCGCGGCCTCCTCCTCAGCTGTGCAGGTCCGCGTGACGGCATCGCCAGGGCGTGAGTGGCCGAGTGCAGCTCAGTGTTTGGCATCGCGTCTCGCTGAGAAGTGCCGAGTAGTGAAGAGGAGGAGGAGGTGGAGAACACTCATCCATGGGAATGATGGCGAGGGACATGAAACAGCCTGTTCTCCCATTCTCCGTCATGAAGAACCTCCTAATGTGGAGGAGAAACAAAGGGAAGCGCAGCAGTCTGTGGTAGACAGAGGCCCCTCGGCGACCATGTGCACAGCCTGTGGCAGGAGGTGACCCAGATCGCTGAGGTGGCTCATGACTTCAGGCCACACTAATGACCCAAGGTAACCTTTGTCTGACCTCTTCTACGGCCTTCACAGGTCTGCCCTGCCTGGCGTCGTGGCGTCGTTGGCAGGGGTGGTCGCTGCTACTCTCACGGAGACGCCCGCCATGGCAGAGCAGGGCGGTGAAGGCGTGCCGCTTCCCTCAGGGCCCTTCACTGTGCCTCCAAGTAAGGCATAGTCTTGGGGCATGTCGTGGTGCATGTCAGCACCTGCAGGAGGGCGGCCAGCGCCACCTGAGGATGGACATCCCACCGGCACGCAGCGCGCCATGACGGGGGTCTGGCCGTCCCTCTTCAGCATCCAGGGGCACTGTGGCCAGCTGGGCAGGACTCGGAGGTAAGCTCTCCTTTTTGTCCTTCCTAGGGAAGGCGAAGGAGGCAGTGCGCCTTCTCCTCCCCCAGCGGCACCCAGACCTGGGGCGGGACAAACGTCACTCCACGGGGCACGCTGACGGGACAGCCTGAGCCGCGCCGTCACACAGATTGTTGCTGTGTTGCCCCGCTTTTGACGAATGTCCAAAAAAGAAAATCCTTGCCGTGGTGTGATTCCTGGGCAAACCAATTTCCTGGATGGTGTCAATGAGTGCGTGCGTGCAGCGTGAGTGTGGCAGCATGACACACACACACAGTTAGTTAGTTAGTTGATTTATTGACAAAACAAAATTACATGAACAAAGAACAAAGAACAAATATTTAAACTTACATTTTGTCCAAAATTAAAAATATTTTCAATAATCTTGTAAGGGGCGATTTTCTGTTTATGTAAAAGAGGTTACATATTTCATATACATTAAGGTTCATGTATACAAATTAAACACTTTAAATACATAGTCACATAGTTCACCTATATAAACATTTTCACTGAGTAGATCAGTGATACTTGTAAAGGTTAACATAGGGAATTGTACACGATATTGGGCAGAAAGTGGACAGTGTATCATCACATGCTGTTCTGTCTGTACCTGTTGTCCATCACATTGACACACACGTTGATCTGTTGGTGTGCGGCTCCACCTCCCTACCTCTATCCTAAGACTGTGGGACATGAGTCTAAGTCTAGTGAAAGATTCACGTTTATAGTCAGGGATGAATTTCATTGTCCGATACACTTGATGCACTGTCATTGAGGGGTTCAGTTCTGTGGTATATGTTATTAACTTCGTTGCACCTGCCGCTCTTTCCCGAACATAGGTCTCAATGTTATTTAATGGATTTTCATTACTGTTCCACAAAAGGGATCTTTCTATGAAACGAAAACCAGGTGTGTTTGCTTCTCTACAAAGGTTATATACAAAGTGGTACGGTTGTTCCATATCTATGTTTCCATGCTTTCTTGTAATAAACTTATATCTTTTCTTTTCAATGAGATGTTGTACAGGAGGGATATCTGCCTCTATCATACAGAGATTCATGCTCGTGTTTTTCCTAACACCAAGCAGACATTTCACTAGTCTATTATATTGTTTTTCCAGTACTTTTGTATTTTTCTTTAACCATGTTTCTGAACTGTAAAGTAAAGAACTCATCACTGCCGCTTCAAACACTGTTCTTTTGTAAATAAATGATTTGAGTATTACTGGCACAGAAGATAGAGAACTTATTTACAACAGCTTCACTCGAGGCTTCATGTAGTCTCAATATCTCGTCCACTTTAGCCGAGTCAGTGAACCATACCCCGAGGTACAAATACCTGGTGGCATAGTTCACGCTCGTGCCTTCACTTGTTAAACAGGATTTATCACAGTCCTCCCCATTAATAACAAAAAAACTTCGTCTTCTCGTTGATTACCATACCACTCTCTCTACAGAAACGACATACAATTTCAAATTTCCTTAAACACATTTCTCGACTGGTAGATAGTATTACAGCATCGTCCATCAGTAGTAGCGTGTGCAAACTACCTAGAAACCCGTCCGTTGGTATAGTTCTTTTCAACATCTTCACCATCTCATTAATGTAAAGAACAAATAATAAACAACTCGAGGGAGCCCCCTGGCGAACTCCAATTGATGCGTCCAATACCGCTGAATTAAGAATATTCTTAGTAGATTTATACATTGCCATGATTGCCCGCAACATTACTCTGCCACAACCTAAATCCTTGAGACGCTCAATTAACTTATTCCGGGGGGACTCTATCATAAGCTTTGGTAAAATCAATGAATAATACATATAATTTTAACTTTTTAAATAATGCATAATCACAAAGTAGTCTTAACGTCATGATTTGCTCTATGCAATCTCTGCCTTTCTGTGCTCACGCTTGACATTTATCAATGGTGCACCAAAGCTTTAATCTATTAAGTAACATTACATCATATATCTTCGCAAGGGTGTCCATTATACTAATTCCTCTGTAGTTGTTACATATTAAAGAGTCTCCTGATTTGAATAACAATACCAACTTGCTATAACACACACACACACACACACACACACACACACACACACACACACAGCCTGTGGTGCTCCCGCCGCGCACAGGGCGATAAATGACAACAACACTACCGTCAAGAGTCTTTTACCTTAACTTCACTAAGTAGTCTGTACCATTCAAACTTCGCTTGACGCTACTTAGTATGAGAGAGAGAGAGAGAGAGAGAGAGAGAGAGAGAGAGAGAGAGAGAGAGAGAGAGAGATCGGTCGCCTGCTGGTTACCCAGCCAGTTTTCCCCATTACGGAACGAGCTCAGAGCTCATAGACTGATCTTCGGGTATAGGACTGAGACCACAACACACAACACACACCGGGAAAGCGAGGGCATGACCCCTCGAGTTACATCTCGTACCTATTTACTGCTAGGTGAACACACCCACACATTAAGAGGCTTGCCCATTTGCCTCGCCGCTTATCGGGACTCGAACCCGGGCTTCTCGATTGTGAGTCGAGCGTGCTAACCACTACACTACGCGAGAGAGAGAGAGAGAGAGAGAGAGAGAGAGAGAGAGAGAGAGAGAGAGAGAGAGTGTGTTTGTTTTGAGGCTCCCGAGATGTGTACTAATAAATATATGTGGTATTTGAATATGTACTAACCAATTTGCAACAAGTTTTGTGACACAGGAACCCAAAATAACTGATGAATTAGCAAGAAATGAACCTAAAACCGGAAAATATTGACAATTTGTAACAGGTCTTATGATAGAGAAAGATCAAAATAACCGATAAACTAAGAACACATGGACTCAAAATGGTTAGATTTGAGTAATGAACTAAATATTGACTTAATTTGTGCTAAGGAGAGTCAAATATAAGTGAATGTACAGTATTTTGTTTATTATTTCTTATCGTTTGGTTTTATGATAGAGAAAGATCAAAACAACTGATAAACTAAGAAGAAATGAACTTAGGATGATTAAATTTGAGGTGTGAAGTAAATATTGGCGTAAGTGATAAAGAGAGTTAATGAAATAAGATCAGTGAATGGAGTTTGTTTATTGTTTTCTTAGAGTTTGGTTTTATGATAGACAAAGATCAAAACAACTGATATACTAAGAAGAAATGAACTTTGAATGATTAAACTTGAGTAGTGAACTAAATATTGACTTAATTTGTGGTAAGGAGAGTGAAATGTGACTGAATGTATTTTGTTGATTGTTTTCTTACAGTGTAGCATTAAAGGAAGGACGGAAACAACCTGCATTAATGACACTGTACATTTTCATTCTTTTTCTATTATTTCCTGTACAAACTTTCACATTTCCTGATTCATTTCCATTGACAACTTTGCAAACATTTATTTATTTTCTTACTCTCTCATCTTTCTTACAATTCCTTCTTCCTTTCTCCTCCTTCTCTTCCTTCCTTCCTCAGTCACTCAACCTCCTCCTTTCCTTTCATCTCTTCCTCGTTCTCCTTTCCTCCACCCTCTCTGCTCTCTTTCCTCTCTCTCTCTCTCTCTCCAATCACTCACCCTCCTTCTTTCCTTCACCTTCTCTCCTCCTTTCCTCCATCCTCTCTCCTCTCTCTTCTTCCTCTTTCCTTCTTCAGTCACCCACCTTCCTCCTTCCTTTCCTCCACCTTTTCTCTTTCCTTTCTTCCTCCCACAGTCACCCACATTCCTTCCTTCCTTCCTTCTTTCTTTCCTCTCCTTTCAAAATCACAAACCCTTCTTTCCTTCACCCTATCTTTTTCTTCCTCTTCTTTCCCAGTCACCCATTCTTCTCCTTTTCTTCACCCTTTCTCCTCTCTCTCTCTTTCTCTTTTCTTTACATCCTCTCTTCTTCTTTCTCTCCTTCACCTTCTCTCTCTTCTCTTCTCTCCCATCACAAACTGTCCTCCTTTCCTTCATCCTTTTCTCCTTCTCTCTCTTTTCCTCCACCCTCTCCTTCCTCTTTCCTTTCCCAGTCACCCATTCTTCTAATTTCTTTCACCCTCTCTCCTCTCTCTCTCTCTCTCTTTCTCTTTTCCTTCCATCCTCTCTTCTTCTTTCTCTCCTTCACCTTCTCTCTCTTCTCTTTCCTTCTCCAATCACCCCATCTTCTTTCATCCACTCTCACTTTCCCTCTTTCTCTCCTTCCTTTCCTTCACCTTCTCTCCATCTCTCTCGTTTCCTTCACTTTCCTTCCGTCTTCCTCTCCAGTCACCCACCCTCCTTTGCCTCCCCTTCTCTCCTCTCTCTCCTCCCTCAGCCTGTCTCTCTTCACCCTGCGGACTATGTTAGCGTAAGTCTTGGGCTGCTTGAAGAGGGCGCTGATGGAGAAGTGGTGCAGGCCAAGGCTACTCATCTCCTCTATTCTACTCCTCGTCCTCTTCACTGAGTACTGCAGGAGTCGCATGCAGCCCCTGTGTGTGTGGAGAGGGTTAGATTAGGAGAGAGAGAGAGAGAGAGAGAGAGAGGATCTGTTTTGTTTTGATATTGTAAGAGAATATAAATAGATGGATTTTTTTTATTTTTTATTGATCATAGAAATGTGGAATGTGTGGAATGTGTGTATGGTTATATGGGATGTTTAATGTTGAGGGATAACACACACACACACACACACACACACACACACACACACACACACACACACACACACACACACACACACACACACACACACACACACACACACACACACACACACACACACACACACACACACAGCACGGTAATGCACTCCCGACTCACTATCGAGAGGGCCGGGTTCGAGTCCCGGAAGCGGCGAGGCAAATGGGCAAGCCTCTTAATGTGTGGTCCCTGTTCACCTAGCAGTAAATAGGTACGGGATGTAACTCGAGGGTTGTGGCCTTGTGGTGTGGCTGTGTGATTTGGTCTCAGTCCTACCCAAAGATCGGTCTATGAGCTCTGTGCTCGCTCCGTAATGGGAAGACTGGCTGAGTGAGTGACTCGACCGTGAGGTGAATTACACACACACACACACACACACACACACGGTTTACACAGCTCTGACACACACACACACACACACACACACACAACTCCGTAAAACCTAGGGAAAACTGTCTCCAAATTAAATAAGCGTTTTGGATCGTATAATTATACAGAAAGAAGAACGACCGAGATGGTGTGGCATGAAGTGTCACACCATGACAGACACACAGACCTGCCCGGCCAGACGCATGAATCATTCCCTCCACAGAGCGAGCGACGTGGACGCTTTAGTTGCGCCCAAAACCAACACCAAAACGCATTATCCATAGTTAGGTTAAGCATTTTAGTTCATTGTGGTAATGTCCCCCCCTGTACATTTTCAGTGTAAGCAGCAACACCAAGGTGAGCAATACTGATAATAACATTTTAAAGAATCAACAATACTAAACCCTTTATCATTATCATTCATGCTAATATCAATTCTACTTACCTAACTCTTAATAACATTTCCATCATTAACGTTGCCTTTATAATAATGATAATAATAATAATAATAACAACAATAATAATAATAATAATAATAATAATAATAATAATAATAATAATAATAATAATAATAATAATAAATACTTTATTTAGTCAATTTGTAATGATACATACAAATTGAAACTCTGTGGATCCAGATCATTTAAAGTTACTTTTTGGAGGTTGTAAAGAAACAAATACAGGAAAACACGAAAATCGCTGTAATTGAAGTATTTAAAGAAAAAGAAGACTTTGTGCGGGATACAGTGGACAAGAAAAAAAGCTTCGTGATTTTTGACCTGAAGAAAAAGAAAAATCCAAATAAATTCACGAGAAAACGTGAAGAGAGAGAATTGGGCAAAACTGTTATCAAACAAGTACAAGACAGCACACAGGAACTAGACCAGGAAATGGAGGAAGTGATCAGGCTAGGAGGATACAGTGAAGGGGGTAGGAGACCAATGAAAGTGAGAATGAGATCCCAAGTGGCAGTAGATGAAATTATAGCTAGGAAAGGGAAGCTGGCCGATGATACTGAACACAAGGATATATGGATAAAAAAAGATATGAACCTAGAGGAGAGTGAAAAGGAGAAGGTGCTAAGAAGTGAAGCTAAGGAAAGAAACGAGAAAAGGACAGAGATAGAGAAGAAACATTTTTTACTGGAGGGTTCTGGATATGAGACTAAAGAAGTGGTACCTACAGAAGAAAGAGGAGGTCGTGGAGGAGGCAGGAAATTAAGAGTGACTTATACTTTTATAGATGGGTTGTTATCAAGCATGTTGGAGGTTAGGGATTATTTGAAAGAGAAAAGCCGGATGTAATGTGCATCGTTGAAACAAAACTAAGAGAAGAGATCCATGTTAACTTTAGAGAGGAGGATATAATACCTGGAGGAGAGACAGGAAGGATAAAGGGGAGGAGGAGTGCTGACAATGGTTCGTGATAATGTATGTGTGGAGGATGTGCAATATGGAGAGGACAAAGTCGAAGTAATGGGAGTAACAATCAAAACAGAGGAATTCCTCACGTCGGAAAGTGCTGAAAAGCTGCCAGATTCGCCAGATAACTTGATTTAGCACATTCAACTCGGTATGCTGGAAAAAAATATTACGTCATATATGTGCTATCAAACTAAGTAATAAATTATTAGGAACATCTCTAATCAGCTTCACCAAGCACAGAGAACGTAATATGGCAAAACGAGCCAAAAATGCTTGGTTCATTTTCTCAGTTTTGGGACACTTCATCACCTTGAGTGAATTACATTATTTTCAGTAAGCAAGCACATTTCATTGGTTCAAGTTAATTAATTAGCAATCAAATCCAGAAAATGTGACGAATATCAAATAAACACGATGTTTTGATGCAAAATCTTTGTATGACTTCAGTGAAAGATTGTCCGTTCCGTATGTAAACAACATCAAGCAGGTTTCTACCTGTTCGCCACCGGTTATAGGCAAACAGTTCAGGGTCTGGATGCGATGCTGACGGTCCTTTGCACCAATCTATGAAGTGCTTTGAGCAGATAGCATGGTCCTTGGTAGCTCTCCACGTCGGGCCTCGTTTACATCGTGTCTCCCATAATCTTCTTCGAGCCGCGTCTTTCTTCCTGGGAAACACAGTCCATCCTTTCACGCCTTGGTTTTTCTTTTTTGATATAGAATTGCAGTCAGCTACAGCACATGTATAAACCGGCATTCTGTTCCAGCTCTAAGAACACTCCACACTAGGGTGATCAGATTTCTGAGACAAATTCCGAGGACATTTTCAGTTCAGGAGGTAAAACATGTAGTGTTTTTGCACTGGAAAAACTAAAACGGGGACACTATCCGTACTATTTCTAAACCAGCAGTCAAAAGTTTCTCTCGCCTTATTTACCCAAGTTGCAAAGAAAAAAAATCTCTACCTGATGAAATATCTGAGATCACGAACACCAATTAGCTGTTAAAATGTGTCCGCTATACACTTCACCGCCTTCACGGAAACTAAGGCCTTCTCCCTATTCTAAAAGAGTAATGATAAAAGGACATAATTATCATAATCAAAAGGAGTAGTTTTTTAACGCATCAAGTGATCTTTCAGTTACAGAAAACCGGGGACAGCAGTAGCCGGGGACAGGTCACTGAAATCGGGGACGTCTGGTCACCCTACTCCACACGAGCTTCCAAACAACCGCGGGCCGCGGGGTTGAGAGGACTCGGTGTTCCCGAGTTCAGTTAGTCTTTTTGGTTTGATATGCCTTCGGCCGCAAAAATGTTGCTCTACCAAGATTATTACAAAATGTATTCCTTTGTAATATTTAGAGGAGAAACAGTGCTCTCTGTTGAACTATATGAAAAAATATTTCAAACCAAATATGAAGTTGAGACTAGTAAAAAATGTGAGAGCATTGAAACCGCGACAGTGAGTATTAAGCTTATAATAACAGTTTTGTAGAGTGTGTATTGCCAGATCATATGGATAATGTTAGGATAAACATTTGGAATTAATGTTTTGCAGTACAAAGACTCAATACCTCAAGATTTATTATGATATGAATTTTAGAATGTGTGTCTCTTGCGAGCTGGCTGGCTGTATACCGAGTCGCGTATTAAAACAGGCAGCGATCAATGGCAACCCAAGAATATCCGACGTCGGGAATTGAAGAAGAGAAAAATTATATATTTAAACATATAAACATTTAGACATTTTATTATCCCTTGAATAAATACAATAATTTATAAGTGAGAATATATAAGTACAGGGAGACCATTTAAAGCTACAAGCTTTTTGGGCAGTAAAGGAATTATAGTGCAGACATAATATGCTTATGTGCATACAGTGGCAAATAATGACACAGGTTTTTTGGGGCATACTCTTCATCCTCTGTTATTTTTTCCGTTCATTTCGTCTTTTAATCTTTTCCAGGGCGCTGTATGACACCAGTTGCTCCAGTGCCATGACGTCATCCAATTAATCGTTAGACATTTCAGTTGGTCTCTGTCTCGATGTTTTCGCTTCTCGGTATATATAAAGGGTAGTGTTGTAAGTTTGCGTCATATTTCTAAAGACATCACTCTCAAGAATAAGGGGTTATGGGGTGATTCAAGATTTTTTTCTCTGTTTGTCGCTTTAATGCCAATCTTAATCAAACAATTTGGTTGAAGTTAAGAGGTAAATTTCGAAAGGAACATTGGCAGTAAAGAGTGTTATAAGGTAGTGCAAGTTTTCAATGCCTTTACTTTTCTCTCCCCTAATGAAACATTGTAGTGAAAGTTAAGAGTAACTTTTCGACAGGTAACACTGAAAGCAAGGTGTTATGGAAGAGTCCTAAATTTTCCATGCCTTCAGTTTTATTCTCGCTCATTAAGATCACCTTGGAAAACAAGAGTCACATTCTCATTAACAGTCAAACGTTGGAGTTCATTGTCCTTCCCATACTCCACTCAGTCGTTCGCTTGTCATTTTTTTTTTTTTTTTTTGTGTGTTTACTGTGGTGACCCAAAATTTCGATATATTTCATGACCACAAGTTCCATTTACCACCTTTGTGTGTGTGTGTGTGTGTGTGTGTGTGTGTGTGTGTGTGTGTGTGTGTGTTTTGGTCACGTAACGCCAGGGAATATGGAGCGAAAATGGCTTAGGCTGGCCGAGAGCTGCACTGATTCCTTGATGCTCGCTCACTCTCTCTCTCTCTCTCTCTCTCTCTCTCTCTCCTAGTTCTGGTCTTCAGACTAGACGGACGTGAGTGCTTTGCTCCTCACTTTATCTACCAGCTCGCCGTCAGCATATCTAGCTGCCTTGCCTCTGTCTTCCCTTTCTCTGAGGGCTGACATGGCGTCAGCCAGCATTGAAGAAGTCTTGGAAGATCTTGACATGAGTACCTCTGACGATGGAGGTGATTGGCAACAACAACAACGACCAAGTAAGAAACGACGACATATGGAGGAGAAATTGCGTAAAGATAAGCAGCAGTCTATTGAGGACAATGGGACACCTGCGATGGAGGAAGAAGTTAATCAACGGAAGCGGTTGTATTTCCCCGCTGAGGACGTGATGACCTTATCACAGAAGCGAGTGTGGGCGGCGCAGTTGGCAGTGAAGCATCGTGAGTTTCGACCGTTGCTGAAGGAAGGGATGAACCGGCCGTTCGTAACTGTGGAGGGGCAAGAAGCGCTGAACTACCTAACACCATTTTATTGCTTTCAATAGTAAAACTTCACAAAATGATGAAAAGAAATAATAAATATCTCAAAATGTTTAGAATTCAACAAGTCAACAAAGATCTGATTATTATTAGTGCTTGTCGGTTATCACGCTAAAACACAGCACTCTCCTCCCCCTGCCTGCCTACACGCTCTGTTCTCTCCACCCATGGAGGATCTACATCCCCACCCCTCTTCCCCACCACGGCTGTCTCATCTCCTTCCCCAAGACACCTCCCTCACAAAATGCTCCTCCTAAAGGCGCCCCTTCCCCCGTTACTCCTCGCACTCTGTGCTTCAGTGCGCCTTCACCGTGTCCTTGTGGCAGTCCAGCTATAACAGCAGCCAAAGTGAGGAAAGCAACGCCCCGATCGTCTCCCGAGCATATCTGTATCTCCCGAGAGTGTCAAACTTTGATGATATATATTATAGAGCTCTACACGAGCAACGGTGACTAAGAATACTTCATAATAAGTTTCGTCCACATTACAACCATTGCTAGATAACCAATCTTACCCGCTGTACTGTTAAATGAATGAACGGAAATGATGAAATAGTAATATAATATCGAGTGCATCATTTCTTTTTAGTAGATGCATAAAAGTTGTATTTGGTATTTTCTGTAGAGTGCTGTTGACACACTCGCAAGTGAAACAGATGTGACAAAGACATGAAAGAAACGTTGCATTTCACACGTGGTTGTGGATGGACCGGCGACTTTCACACAGGAGGAAAAGCCAGGCCTTGGTAGAAAGGGAACTTGTGTCATTGAACATGTTGGTATGGTGGTGAGTGTTAACGTTCTGTTATTACCCGCGTGTTAGTTGGTTTTGACTTAATGAGCAACATGTTCTACTCTAAACAAAGTAATATAATTTGAATGTGAACTGTGAAGAGGCCACACAGGCCAGGAATCCCTGATATTGTATGGGAGAGGTTATTCTACGCAGGCAGCAGTGAGCAGGCTCCATGTTGTCAACTTATCTGTTTGTAGCTTGACAGATTTGCATTTATCTTAACGAGAAACTACATTTAATCATTTTCTTTTTCTTTTAAGAAGAATAAGTACACCCATTGAATTCCATATTTGCATCTGCTGTTATTATCAATATAAAAAGTTTACTTTCCTTTATTATGCTTTTGAATATTTGTCTTGTAAGAGAAGGCAATAGTTGGCAGGTTCTTGCAGGGACTTGCTACAGGACCAGTACAGGCGCTGGACAGGAAAAGCACACTTCATATTGTCCTGTACAAGTAGATCATATTTTCTAATACAGGATATTAAATTTGATTCATATAAATCATGACTTTTTACTCTGGTATAAATATATTTGAATCAATCATTTGAATATTTTGATTTCAACCAAAACAACACTGGTGGGAGCGTGTGTGTGCGTGTTAGAGAGAGAGAGAGAGAGAGAGAGAGAGAGAGAGAGAGAGAGAGAGAGAGAGAGAGAGAGTGTGTCTGTGTGTCTGTGTCTGTGTATAGACTACGAATATTATGAGGAAGAGGGTGTGGGGGAAGTTGGTAGGTGAGGCAAGAATCAAGGAAGAGATTCACTGTGAACTGCTTAACAGAATTAAAGGCAATTTTTCCGTGCAAGAATTGGATAGAAAAGTTAGAAGACTTCTCCCCATGACGTTATATGACGCTGCTTGTGTTGGTGTGTACTGTGGGAAAGGAATGGAGCCAAGTGGGGCACGTGCCGCTCACTGCCTTGTACATTGCGATGCAGACATCCATGAAGTGTTTTTGTTTGATCCTAACTCTTTGTAAGCAGGTGAGACGTGATCATATTTTCTCAGGCCTCCTACCGCAACTCTGGCAGCAAAGTGTTGGAGTGTTTGTACTTTGTGTAGCAGAGTGGTGTTGGTGGTACCCCAGATTCGTATACAATAATTAATATGACTCAGCACCAGTGTCTGTACAACAATTTTTCTGCTTGTTTTGTCAAAGTTCATACTTATACAGTTTAAGTAGATTAGCAGTCCGATCACTTTTTTACTTATTTCATTAATGTGTACATGAAATGATAAATATTTGTCCATGTGCAGACCTAAATTTTTGACATGAGTGCTGGCTTGGCTGCTGGTGTTACCGAACCTTACCACAGCATCCTCCGGTGTACGTGCTAGTAGCTGCCTGCTGCCAATCAATATGCACTGAGTTTTGCTACGGTTGACCATCAGCCCATTACAAAGAAAATATTGCCTGGCCTTGATAAGAGTTCTTTCGGCTTCTTTTATCACTGTTTTGATATCAACAAGTGAGCCGCTGTGGAGGAATTGAGTGTCATCAGCGTACTGCACAAGTGTACACCCACTGAAGAACTCAGCCATGTCGTTAACATACACTGTAAGCAAAATTAGTCCAAGAATTGACCCTTGAGGGACGCCAGAGTGAACATTAACGATTGAGGATGTAGTGTCCTGTAATTTCACGGATTGCGTTCTGTTGCTGAGGTGGCTGTTAAACCAGAAACTGTCTATATTGAGTTTAGCACATTTTTTCAGGAGGGTACTGTGGCTAACACTATCAAAAGCTTTGGATAAGTCACACAATGTAAGGAGTGATATCTTCTTATTATCCATGTTGTGGTATATCTTGTCAGTGATAAAATTTGCATGCTTCCATGCCTGAGGGAAAACACCGGTAACAATAGAGGTATTAATGATACATGTTAGATCAAACACAACAATACATAAGGCATCCTTAATGAACTTCATAGCTATACCATCTGAACCTACTGAGCGTGTTTCATTGAGACTTTTAATTGTTGATATTATAGTGTTTATATCAACTGGTTTGGTGTAAATGTCTCCCCTGGTCTACTACATCCCGTTAGAAAAAGGTTCGGGGGAGATAAATGACTACTCTGAAGTACTTGCTGTGTTAAATCATACGTTGTTTTTCCAACAATAGCAAAAAAGTTGTTAAATTCTTGTGCCTTTTGAGGGACGTTGTCAAAATGTCGGGTACCAGAGCCACACTTCTTATTAGGGACGAGTTCTTTTATCAAGCTCCGTGTTGCAGACGAATTTCCTTTTGATTCATGAAGCCTGTTAACATAGTAACTCTTTTTAGTATTTATTATAAGGCACTTCACTAATTACTTTTCATTCTTGTATTGTTGGTGTAGAAATATGTTAAACCTGTCTCTCTTCAGTCTGTTACGAACATCATTATGTTTTTGCACGGCAACACGCAAGTCTTCGTTAAGCCACGGGGCTGAAGGCCTACAAATTTCTTTGGTCACAGCAGGAGCACAGGTGTCCAGGCACTTGATAACATTTTCCTTAAAAACATTCAGCTGTAAATCAACATTGTCTGTATATTTTGTGATTAAAATTGTCAGTTTGTAACAGAAGTCGTTGACACAGAGAGTCTTTAGTGTAGTGGCCTAGATGGCGGAAAGTTTTAGTTAGTAGCTGTCGCTTAGGCCTACCGATGTTTATATTGACACTAATAAGATGATGATCTGATATGACTCCTGGGACAACAGATGTACTTAATACAAGGTTTGGTTTATTAGTTATAATGAGGTCAAGTAGTGTAGCTGACGTGGGTGTCACTCTGGTAGGCGTCCTGTCACCTGACTAACTTTGTTGTTCTCAATGTTACCACTCAATTTATTTTTTGAAGATAATAAATCATCACTAAAATCTCCTAATACATAAAATCCTTCTGCTTCTGTTTTTACAATACTTATTCCATTCTTTTCTCGCCACTCAAGTAGCTGTTCATTGTAATGTTTAATTTTAGCCTGAATTTCTCGAGGCTCTGGAACTGGCGCCACTTGACACACAAAAACTTTTATTTATTTATTTATTTTTTATTTGAAGTAACTTTTTTTTTTTTTTTTTTGAGAGAGAGATTCGTCACCCTCCATAGGGGGCGGTGACGCGGGCCTTTGCACATTGGTGGCCCGCAGGTGAATTGTCGTGTGATGATATCAGTGCTGGACGCGTTGTTCCTCTTTCCAGCGGAGTCTCACTGACACAACCATGTTGCGTGTGAGATACACCGATGAAGAGACTAGAACACCACATCCAGGAACCGCTCTGCTGCAACTCTTTGAAGTCACTGATTAAGCATCCTAATTAATCTAAAAGTTTTCATGGGGTAATTTATCCAAGATATCATAAAATCCATACTCGGACGGAAGAGTATGTAATTTTTTCATTCAAGCAGCTTCTTAATAAGTCTATATTTGCACGTGTTACAGTCTTCACAACACAATTGTCGTTCAGGTCGGAGAGAAGAACTCGTGGTGTGTTAGTGTCCCCCAAGAGAAGACACTTGGAGGGTATTGTAGCATGTGAAGTTGTATCCTGTCGTCTGTTGTTTCTAATGTTCTCTTGTTCTAAATCACTGATACGCTGTTGGAGGCGCTGAATTAACGAGTAAGCTGTTTTTACTTGTGCATTTAACAGCTCTACTTCCTTGTCCTTTGTTACAAGCTTAGACATGAGTGTTTCTATATCTTTAGCCATATCGCGTAGCTGAGTCCTTCCCCAATCGTTGCGTTCGTCTTGGCTCCCCCCCAGATGGGAACCGCCTTGTCGTGGTGGGGGGGCTTGCGTGCCCCTGTGACCTGGCGAGCTAGGCTAGAGGGGGCTTAGTCCCCTGCTCTGCCCTTTCGAGGGGGAGAGGGCTACCCATGCTAGTACGGTCGCCAGTGAGGGGCCAGACTAAATGGTTCCTACGTAGGCTGCCAGTGGACCAGCGGAGCCACCCGCTGGAGGGATCGCCCAATAGGGGCTGTCCTGTGCTGGATGGTTGGGTGTCCAGGCTGGGATGCTTTGGGAGGGGTCTCAGCTCTGTCGTGGACAAACATTCGTATCATGTGGGGCCTTTTTAAAACGACTGGTCCGCATGGGGACGAGGTACCCGTCCACGGCAGCCAGCGCTTCCTCCCATTGTAGTCCCAGTAGGTGGTTTCCCTTGCCCTGGAGCCAATTTTTGTGTAGCTGTTTTTATGGGAAAACACAAAACATTCAGGTTCTCGTGAGGTGGCTGACCTGGCCCACGAGATGTCATCTTCAGGTCTGAGTAAGGAGGAGGATTCCCCTCCACAAGGGCCTCCCACAGCAGTCTCTTGTTCTGGAAGTTCTTTTGAGGGATGCATTTCTGCTGCATATGATTCTCTTGTAATGGTAAATGTTAATCCATCATTTTCCTATCATGCCTTGCACTCACTTCTCAAGGCGTATGGTACGGTTGTTCGCATTCGACTGGTTTATGATAAGGACTTTCCTTCTAACCGATGCTATGTAACGTTTATGTCATGTGATGAAGCTCGTTTAGCTTATGAACATGTAGCATCTCTGCCCTCGCCGGCCATGGCTTTAAAACTGAATTTCTCCAGTCACGTAATATTTCAGACAGTGACATGGATTACATCCCAAATGTTTTTGAAAACTATTTAGAGAATTCAGTTCCAGCAGTCCGCCAGATCCCACCTCCACGTTGGTTTGTGGCGTACTATAGAAATGGGCGTGGAATTTCATCCATGCCTCCCGGTACCTGTCCAAAGAAATCGGCACGATTCCTGAGGGAATCTGAAAAAGTATGGGAAGGGGGTGCTTGTGCGAGCAAAAGATCTTACGCAAGCTAGGATGTTGCAACATCTCCCATGCCCTTCTGACAGCATGTTTGAGACTGTTAAGGCTCATCCCACCTTTAACTATAGCAAAGGTTGTGTTTATAGCCAAGACCTCTATGAATTCCCAGAAGAGGAAATACTAGCAATGTGCCCTAGCTCAGTACAAAAGGTGACTAAGATGAGGAACTCCTCCAACATGGTCCTTCTCACTTTTTGGGTCCACCCTTCCTGACCGTGTTAATATCGGTCCTATCAACCTTAGGGTGAGGCACTTTGTTTCTCGCCCTCTTCAGTGCTTCTCATGCTATGGGTACGGTCACGGGAAAAGCTTGTGTAAGGAAGCTTCCCGATGTGGTAATTGCTCTGCACTCGACTCGCATTCAGAGGAGCATTGCAATGGTGCAGCTTATTGTTTTCATTGTCGTGATGCTCACCAGGTACGTTCCAGGCAATGCCCTAGGTATCGCCTGGAGCAGGACATTCTACAGCTTGCCAATAGTCAGTTTATCAGCCTCGGTAGCGCCCGCCGTGAACTCCTGTACCGCCAGAAGGATGGTACTGGTGCGACATCCTATGCTTCATTGGCCGCTCGCTCTTCGGCTGAGTCTGCCGGTCCGAAGACAACTCCTCCTGCTACCTCTCGCTCTGTTGGGGCGGGTGGTACTGTTTATCTGGCTAACAGGTTTGCCATTTTGGCTGATGACTCGGTTGAGTCATCTCTTAGAAGTGACGAGAAAAATACGGACTTGAACAAAGTTACCCATGTAGTAGATGTCCATTTGCCACCTGTATCTCCTAAGCCTTTCAAGGGTCTAACTAAGCGGCACCGCGGCTCTGCGGAGTCGTTAGATTTAGCTCAGCATAAGCAGTCTAAGTTTTCTCCCGGTGCTTATAATCGTGAGTCCTCCAGGGACCGCTCTGCTAGGGTAGCTCCAGTAGTTTCTGTCCAGCCTTCTGTGACGCCCTCCGTCTCAGATCAGGCTTCTTATGATGAGGACGGTCTGAGCATGGAGACGTCCGATGATATTGTCATAGCCGTCCCTCGTGGACCAACTGTATCGGAAAGTGCAGTCCTGCCTGATCCTCGTCCTCCGAGGACCAGTAAAAGTGATGATAGTTCGCATCACCCACCGATAAGCCGAAAGGCTGAGGTCCAACGACCCGGCACACCTCAATTCCCGGTGTCTTCTCGTCGTTTGATTAGTTCTAGTCAGGTCAGTCACGGGCAGCCTCAAAGGCTCGCTCGTCCACTGCACCCAAATAGTCGTCTTCAAGCTTCTACAATGGAACTGTAGAGGCCTTCGCGCCTCGTGGGGGGAACTCCGAGCTTTGCTGTCGGAGTTCTCTCCAGCCTGTGTAGCTCTACAAGAGACTATGATAGGTGATAGTACTTATTCTAGTCCTCCTGGCTATCGTGGTTTTTTTAACACTCCTTTCCCTGACCAGGGCCACCACGGTGGCACAGCTATTCTAGTCCGTCAGGATATACCTGTTATTCCGGTACAACTTAACTCTCCCCTTCAGGTGGTTGCTGTTAAGGTCTTTATGGGACGACTGTACACCATCTGCAGTTTATATCTACCTCCTCGGCTTCCTGTCTCCAGGGGTGAGCTTGACGGCCTGGTGCGTCAGCTGACTCCGCCTTTTCTTTTGTTGGGAGATTTTAACGGCCGTCACCCGTTGTGGGATGAAGGTGCTCGTAATCCTCGTGGGGTTTTAATCGGTTCTTTTATTGAGGATGAGGGATTGGAGATTTTAAATTCTGGGGATGTTACACATTTCCACACTCCTACTGGGACTTTTACAGCTATCGATCTTTCTCTTTGTACATCTTTGTACATTTCCTTGATTTTAATTGGTGAGTCCTACCGGATTTACACGGTAGTGACCACTTTCCGATTTTATTGCAATCTGTGAAATCTGAGCCACAGTCCCGGCCACCACGCTGGGTTTTAGACAAGGCAGATTGGCGTCGATTCACAGACCTTAGCTCTTTTATTCGTCCGCTGGCTGACTTTTCTACTTGTGCTGAGGCTGTTGATTATTTTACTGATTTTTTTATTTCTTTAGCCCTTCAGACAATCCCTAGGACGTCAGATCGCTTTACTAAGCGTCCCGTTCCTTGGTGGAACGCAGCATGCACTGCAGCGGTTAAAGAGAAACGGTCAGCTTTCTCTCGTCTCCGGCGACATCGTGGGGACCCACAGTGCCTGGAAGCTTTTCGGCGATGCCGAGCTCGGGCCCGCCGCATTTTGAAAGAGGCACAAAGAGCCTCGTGGAAAGCCTATATCTCTTCCATAAACGTCCGCACCCCTCTTACGGATGTCTTCAACAAAGTCCGCCGAATTGCTGGGAAGTATTCTGCTGCTTCCCCACCAATTTTGTTGTCTGCTGGGCGAACGGTGGCAGACCCTAGGAATGTCGCTGACCTCTTTGCGGAGCACTTTGCCAGTGTTTCCCAGAGGCATCCTGCAGCTCCGGGCGCACGTCACCGCCAGAGAATGGAATCTCTCGGCATAAACTTTTCTTCCGCTGGAGGAGTCTTATAATGTCCCTTTCTCTGCTTCCGAGTTGCGGACCGCTTTGTCCCAGTGTCACGACTCTTCTCCTGGGCCAGATGATATACCTTATGCCTTCTTGCGCCACATGTCTGACACTGCTTTTAACTTTCTTTTAAATCTTTATAATATGATTTGGCATACCGGTGACTTTCCATCTTCTTGGGCTGTGGCAGTGGTTCTCCCATTTCCGAAGCCTGGGAAAGATAATCTCCAGGCTACGAACTACCGTCCTATATCTTTAACGTCCTGTATTTGCAAAGTGTTAGAAAAGATGGTAAATATGAGACTCATGTGGTATTTGGAGAGGGGGAAGTACTTGTCACCGGTACAGTACGGCTTCCGAAAGATGAGGTCTACTACTGATGCTCTTTTATCCCTAGAGTCTTCCATTTGTGAGGCCTTCGCTAATCACCACCATCAAGTAACAGTCTTTTTTGACCTGGAGAAGGCCTACGACACGGCTTGGTGTCATGGCATTTTACAGTCTTTGTTTAATTTTGGCCTTCGTGGCCACCTTCCTTTTTTATCCAGCAGTTTTTATCCAGCCGTTTTTTACGGGTTCGAGTTGGGAGTGTTCTCTCCGATGCTACAGCTTTAAATGACGGTGTCCCACAGGAAGTATTCTTAGTGTTACGCTATTCGCAGTTGCAATAAATGGTGTTATAGATACTCTACCGGATGGCATTCACAGTTCTTTATATGTGGACGACTTGTGCATCTCTTTTGCTGCTTCTAGGATGTCACTGATTGAGCGCAAGCTCCAACTGGCGATCAATAGGGTGTCCAGTTGGGCCAACATGAACGGTTTTCGATTCTCCACCTCGAAGACCGTAGCCATGCATTTTTGTCGCAACCGTGGTGTCCATCCAGACCCGAATTTATACCTCGCCAATAGACGCCTCTCATGCGTGGAGGCGACTCGATATCTTGGCCTTTTATTTGACAACCGTCTCACCTGGGTTCCCCATTTCGCTCTCTTAAGGCGTCTTGTCGGCAGGCACTATCCCTTCTTCGGGTTTTAAGTCATACCTCTTGGGGTGCGGACAGGGACACGTTGCTGTTGCTTCACCGTACACTCATACTTCCGAAGCTGGAATACGGCTGTGAGATCTACTCATCCGCAACAGATGCACGACTACGCTCGCTTGACCCCGTGCATCATGCTGGGGTCCGCTTGGCTACAGGTGCATTTCGGACACCTCCAATACCTAGCCTTCTAGTGGATGCTGGTTTCTGGCCGCTCGACCTCCGGCGCCAGTCTTCGATGCTCCGGTGTTGGTTTCGCACCCACCGTCTGCCTGATTTTGTCCCCTGTGTGTCAATGTTGCGGGACTCGCGCTCGCAGGCGTATGTCACTCGACCGAGTCTCCCTAAACTTTTGGCCTACGTGTTGCAAATCTCATGGCAGAGTTATCTATCGACCCCACTCCTGTGTACTCTTTCCGTCTCCCGCGAGTTGGTAATTGGCAGCTTCCTGTTATCTCATTATGCCCTGCCATGGATGGCAAGAAGGATTTTTGCCAGCTCTGTCCCACACACGGTTTTAGAACACTTTTTTATGCATTCTGATGATATCCCTGTTTTTACTGATGGCTCCAAATCCGACTCAGGCGTTGGATTTAGTGTGGTTTTCCCTCTTTTATCGGTCTGGCAGCCTTCCTTCAGTGGCGTCCGTTTTACTGCGGAGCTGTCTGCCATAGTCCTAGCTTTACAAATAATTTTTACTCTACCGGTTTCGTCTTTTACAATTTTTAGTGACTGTCGCAGTGCTCTTACTTCTCTCTCTTGCACTATATCCTTTAACCCTTTGGTTTTATCAGCCCTGGAGTGGCTATACCTTCTTACACAACGAGGATATCGTGTTGGGTTCTGTTGGGTTCCTGGTCATGTTGGTGTTCCAGGAATGAACATGCAGATCGCCTCGCTAAACAGGCAGCAAGTCGCGCTCCATCTCCTGCGTCTGTTCCGTTTCGAGATGTCTTTCCTCTAATTTGTGAGGCAGTTGCAGCAATCTGGCAGAGGAGATGGCTAACGGGGATCGCAACCTCGAAAATGGGAGAGATCACTATTTCCTCTATCCCTCACTGGACATACACCCATGTTCGAGATCGACGTTTACAGACTTTATTGGCGCGACTGCGTATAGGTCACACGTACCTTACACAGACCAGGAACCCTCAACCTTACTGTGATGACTGCCTGGTGCCGCTTACCGTGCGGCACCTATTGGTAGAGTGCCCTAGTTTGATAGAGTTACGACACTGCTACCTCTACCGCTGTCGTGGTAGAGATAGCGGTGTCTATTATATCTCAAAGGTCCTTGGACCAAAGTGTCTGGCTCAAGGCCATGACGTTTTAGATTTTGGGAGAAGCTGGCCTTCTCCCAAAGCTGTGATTTTATTTAATTTTAATATATGTATTTTAATGTTTTATGTATATTATTGTAGCTTTTTGTTTTAATTACCATTAATTTTATCGTTTTCACTTGTTTTAGCTATTTTATGCATTTTATTTAAGTTTATTATATGTATTTTTAATGTTTTATTGAATTTTATTGTAGTTTTAGTATTTTTTGTTACCTTTGATTTTATCTTTTTTAATTTCTTTTAGTTTTTATAAACTACATTGTAGTAAGTAAAATATCGTAGCGGCGCCATATGACCGTTGATGTTGCGGCGCCTAAAATTAAAATCCATCCATCCATCGTCTTGGCTGCTACAAGGCGGGGATGACTGTGCGTCGTGTATGGAGAGCTGCGGTGTGTCGTCTGCTGCAGAGGGTTGTTGCGTATTGTCTGGTGTGGGTGTTTGAGACAGGAGGACGTCATGAGATGTGTCAGTTGGTTGTGCATTTTCGCTGTGGGGAAGTTGTGCTTTATTTCCGGGCATCAGCTGTGTTTCCCGAGTTAATGTGGCTTCAGTTGCTACGGCCGCAGGTATAGGGTCATTGTGGAGAGGCTGCTGCACGTCTATCACGGGCTGTGTGTCGTGTAGGGTTTGGATGGATGGCTGCATTTTACTTATGATCATTCCTATGAGCTGATCCTTGTGGACCCACACTTTTGTTATTCCCAATTCCCGGTATCGCTTCTGGAGATCAGTCTTATTGAAATTCTTGTCCAGATATTCTCTTGTTGGACACTGTGGCGATGATATTTGGCTGTGCTGCTCATTTGTATTATTTTCCTTGTTTATTGATAGGTATGGGTGTCTGCTGACATGTTTGTGTCTTTAGTCACTTGTATTGCGTTTGTAGGCAGGTGGTAAACAGAGTAGTGTGCTTTGCGGTGCTTAACTGAATCGATAGTTAATTTTGTACTGTGGTTCGAAGGGGTGTCTTAGGAAAAGGCTATAGATATTTAACCTTAAGATACGTCTAAGTCCAAAAATCCCTGTTTTCATCTATAGCTATACACCATGTATGCACACCTACGCGCCTGTATGTTTCACTAGTAACGTCCTGAGACCTGTAATTCCACAGGTATTTGGGGGAAATACCAATAGCACCACCTCCAGGTGTTATTGTTGTGTTCCAGAGAGAGAGAGAGAGAGAGAGAGAGAGAGAGAGAGAGAGAGAGAGAGAGAGAGAGAGAGAGAGAGAGAGAGAGAGAGAGAGAGAGAGAGAGAGAGAGAGAGAGAGAGAGAGAGAGAGAGAGAGAGAGAGAGAGAGAGAGAGAGAGAGAGAGAGAGAGAGAGAGAGAGAGAGAGAGAGAGAGAGAGAGAGAGAGAGAGAGAGAGAGAGAGAGAGAGAGAGAGAGAGAGAGAGAGAGAGAGAGAGAGAGAGAGAGAGAGAGAGAGAGAGAGAGAGAGAGAGAGAGAGAGAGAGAGAGAGAGAGAGAGAGAGAGAGACCTTAAATTACTCAAAAATAAACAAACCATTACGATGATTATACACACACAAAAAGAAAACAGAAAACAAGGAAAACAAATGCACCAAATATTTTTCCATCACTTACTACCATTACTCATTATTACGATCATTTTTACCACAACACCAAACAATGAAGACCCGAACAAGCCCATGACCAATCAATATATAACCTCCACGGCTTCCTTTCCCCAACAGGTAATGCGATATGGGGTCACACCTGTCCATACCTGCCCTCACCTGTCCATACCCGTCCACACCTGTCCTCACCTGTCCACACCTGTCTTCACCTTACCACACTTGTACACACCTGTCCTGTTTATATCTGTCTATACTTGTCCACACCTTACTTGTCTTATCCACACCTGTCTTCACCTCACCTGTCCTCGTGGCCCACTTATTGACACACACACAAATCAAAATTTAATAATGGCTTCACCACGCCCTGCCTCGGAGTCCCCTCTGGGAGGGACCATAAATGTCCCCAGGTCGGACTGCCCTCTGCTGTCGACCTTGGGTGTCTTGACACTTCATCTAATCCTTTCACTATCAATTTCTGCAACATTCGTGGCCTTCGTTCTAATTTTCAATCTGTGGAACACCACCTCTCCTCTACTAAACCTCATCTTCTCTTCCTAACTGAAACACAGTTGTCTGTGACTACTGACAGCAGCCCCTTTTCTGTTCCTCCTACTTGCTCTATCCTCATTTTCAATCCAAAGCTGGATGTTGCGCATACGTGCGTAACGACACCACTTGCTCTCGTGCCCACAATCTTGAATCTTCAGAATTTTCTACCATCTGGCTAAGACTTCAATGTCACTCTCTAACTAAATTCATCTGTGCTGTATACCTCTCACCTAATTCCTCTGACTATGTAAAATTCTTTGACTATTTGACTTCCAAGGTGGAGCACATCTTATCTCACTTTCCTTTTGCTGAGATCTCCATTTTAGGGATTTCAATGTTCACCACCAGCTTTGGCTTTCATCTTCTTTCACTGACCAACCTGGTGAACAAACCTTCAACTTTGCTATCCTTCATGACCTAGAGCAGCTAGTGAAGTTCCCTACCCGTATTCCTGACCGCCTTGGAGACACGCCCAACATTCTTGATCTTTTCCTAACCTCCAACCCTTCTGCTTACTCTGTTAAACTTTCCTCTCCGTTGGGCTCCTCCGACCACAATCTAATTTCCGTTACCAGTTCTATCACTCCAGTGCAGCCTCAGGACCCGCCTAAGCGGAGGTGCTTCTGGCATTTTAACTCTGCTAAGTGGGAGGAACTAAGGCAGTACTATTCTGATTTCCCTTGGGATGATTATTGTTTTCATGTCAGAGATCCTTCTCTTTGTGCCGAGCGCATAACAGAGGTGATTATCTCTGGCATGGAGCTATACATTCCTCATACTTTCTCTAACCCTAAAGCTAAAAAGCCTTGGTTTAACTCTGCTTGTTCTCGTGCTGTCAATGATAGAGAGGCGGCTCACAAACGGTTCCGTAGCCATCCAACTGCTGAAACTCATGCCCTATATATTTCTGCCCGTAATCATGCCAAATCTATTCTCCAACTTACTAAAAACTCTTTCATCAATAGAAAATGTCAAAGTCTTTCCAATTCTAACTCCTCTCGAGATTTCTGGCATCTAGCCAATAATATCTCTAACAACTTTACTTCTTCGTCTTTCCCTCCTTTACTTCATCCAGATGGCTCTACAGCTGTCTCTTCTTTTCTAAAGCTGAACTCTTCGCTCAAACCTTTGCTACCAACTCAACTTTGGATGATTCTGGGCATATTCCTCCTACTCCTCCACCCTCTGACTACTTCATCCCTAAAATTAAAATTCTTTATAAAGACGTTTTCCTGGCCCTCTCTGGCCTTGATTCTCGGAAGGCTTACGGTCCGGATGGAGTCCCTCCTGTTGTTCTCAAAACTGTGCTTCCGAACTCGCTCACTGCCTGGTCAAACTCTTTCATCTGTGTCTCTACTTCTATTTATCCTTCTTGCTGGAAGTTTGCTCACATTCAACCTGTCCCTAAAAAGGTGACCACTCCAATCCTTCTAACTACCGCCCTATAGCTTTGATTTCCTGCCTTTCTAAAGCCTTTGAGTCTATCCTTAATAGGAAGATAATGAGGCATCTATCAGCTCACAACCTTCTCTCTGATTGCCAGTATGGTTTCCGTAAAGGCAGATCTACTGGTGATCTTCTTACTTTCCTAACTGAATCTTGGTCATCCTCTTTTAGGGACTTCGGTGAAACCTTTGCTGTCGGCCTTGACATATCGAAAGCCTTCGATAGAGTCTGGCACAAATCTTTAATTTCTAAACTACCCTCCTACGGATTCTATCCTTCTCTCTGTACCTTCATCTCCAGTTTACTTTCCGATCGTTCTATTGCTGCTGTAGTAGACGGTCACTGTTCTTCCCCTAAAACTATCAACAGTGGTGTTCCACAGGGTTCTGTCCTATCACCCACTCTCTTTCTATTATTCATCAATGATCTCCTAAATCTGACTCAATGCCCTATCCACTCCTATGCTGATGATACCACCCTGCATTATTCAACAGCGTTCAACAGACGCCCAACCCAACAACAATTAAATGACTCAAGGCGAGATGCTATAGGACGCCTAACTTCTGATCTTTCACTTGTTTCTGATTGGGGCAGAGAAAACCTGGTTTTGTTCAATGCCTCAAAACTCAATTTCTACAACTATCTACTCGACATAACCTTCCAGACAACTATCCTCTCTTCTTCAATAACACTCAACTTCCCTCTCCTCTACATTAAACACACTCGGTCTATCCTTCACTAAAAATCTAAACTGGAAATTTCACATCTCTACTCTTGCTAAATCAGCTTCCAAGAAGTTAGGTGTCCTATGGCGTCTTCGTCCATTTTTCTCTCCTCCCAGCTGCTTGCTCTGTACAAGGGCCTTATCCGCCCGTGTATGGAGTATGGCTCTCATGTCTGGGGATCCACACACAGCTTTACTAAACAAGGTGGAATCTAAAGCTTTTCGTCTTATCAACTCTTCTCCTCTAACTGACTGTCTTGATTCTTTAAGTCACCGCCGCAATGTTGCATCTTTATCTGTCTTCTACCGCTGTTTTCATGCTGTCTGCTCTTCTGAACTTGCTAACTGCATGCCTTCCCCTCTCCTGCGGCCTCGCTGCACAAGACTCTCTACTTCTTCTCATCCCTATTCTGTCCATCTTCCTAATGCAAGAGTTAACCAGTATCTTCACTCCTTCATTCCCTACACTGGTAAACTCTGGAACTCTCTACCTGTGTCTGTATTTCCACCTGCCTATGACTTAAACTCTTTCAAAAGAGGAGTGTCAAGACACCTCTTACGTTAACTGGACCCTCCTTTTAGATTTTTTGTTTTTCTCTTTCTACTTTCCTCTTAACAGGGCCTGGCAACCAGCGGGATTTTTTTTCCAACACTTTGTTTTCCCTTGGCCAGTGCCCTTGTAATGTAAAAAAAAAAAAAAAAAAAAAGTGTAGTGGTTAGCACGCTCGAGTCACAATCGAGAGGGCCGGGTTCGAATCCTGGTAAGCGGCGAGGCAAATGGGCAAGTCTCTTAATGTGTGGCCCCTGTTCACCTAGCAGTAAATAGGTACGGGATGTAACTCGAGGGGTTGTGGCCTCGCTCTCCCGGTGTGTGGAGTGTGTTATGTGGTCTCAGTCCTACCCGAAGATCGGTCTATGAGCTCTGAGCTCGCTCCGTAATTGGGAAGACTGGCTGGGTGACCAGCAGACGACCGAGGAGGAGGAGGAGGTGAATCACATACACACAGAGGACCGGGGTTCGATTCCCCGGCCGGGTGGAGATATTTGGGTGTGTCTCCTTTCACGTGTAGCCTTTGTTCACCTAGCAGTGAGTAGGTACGGGATGTAAATCGAGGAGT